>NC_062268.1:34946951-35174451 GCF_916048215.2 Malus sylvestris | reverse complement strand
ATCATGGCCACAACCATGGTTGCCACATATTGTGTGTTGAGCCATGCTTCATCTTCTTCATCAGACTCATCATCTTCTCGTTTCATCTGTGCCCATTTTTCTTTCAATTTAAAAATGGATGAGGACCCCCAGTTGGAATCTGAAGAGGATCCAAAGTTGGAATTCATTGCAAATTTGAACTGAAAGAGATTGAATTCACAAAGATTGAATTCAAAGGTGTGTGAATTATAGCCCATAATCCACTCTATTTATAGCACAAAAAAATTCAAATCCAACAGCTACTTGACGTTAGTTATAGTTAGATTTGATTTTTTTTTTTTCGGCCAAATTTTTTAAAAAGAATATTAAAAAAATTCTCATTTTTTCCTATAAATTTAAGTTGTTGTAGTTTTTAAATTTAATTTTTAGCTTTTAAATTTAAGTTGTAGTTTTTAAATTTAAGTTGTAATTTTTAAATTTAAGTTGTAGTTTTTAAATTTAAGTTGTTATAGTTTTTAAATTTAAATTGTTGTAGTTTTTAAATTAAAAGAATAAATTATGTTTGGCCCTTTGGCCCTCGGTTGAATATGATTTTTTGTCTCTTTTGCCCTTGATTAGAAATAATAAATGGATACTTTGGATGCGGTCCTTAATCCTTAACATTCTTTGACTAAAATTTTAATAATATTCAAAGTTTGATCAAAGTCCATTGACTTTGTACACCTCATTATATTACAATTAATATTTATAGTTTTATAGTTTTGACATTAATTGTTTGATATTTTATGAGATTTATAATCCTATAAATTTAAAATACCTGACACATCCTGATCCTAGAATCAAGGCGTGTTGGCCGTCACGTGAGTGTGACGTAACCAAAAGTGCGGTGCGGAAGCAAAGGATATGAGAAATACGAAGGAATAAAAACCAACTACTAGCAGTAATATCCAACTAGCATACTAGAGAGAGTTTAAGTGTGCAGTACACAATTTCAGAGCATAAAAGAAACTAGGTGCAATCAAGTAGGACAATAATTAAGTTACAACACCTGCAGGTGAGTCCTACATGTAGGAAGTCTGTCAGAACGCCGAAGAAAACCTCGTGAGCCACCAACTATTAACTAGAACCTAGAGGGGCGCAAAAACAAAATTGAGTGGGTCAGTAAAACCAAAGTTTTCCAAAGCATTTCATTTAAAACATTTATAACCCCTCACTGTAAAACCTGTATACTTTCCCAGAAAATAACATAATAGTATATAAAACCTCATACGTCACAAATCACCAATCTATCATAAATCCAGGAACATGCCATGCCATAAATGTCAATAACAAAACATGGATGCATCAAAATAGCAGGTGACATAATGAATCAACCGGAGACCCTGTAGTTGGTCATGTACGGTTAATTCCATAGCTCAATATCCAACCCAGCTGGAGTCACCACGGTGACTTGTACGACACTACTCTGCACATAAGTCGGAACTACCTGAAGTAGTCTGTACGACAAGAATGGTGTAATAATACACTCTAGTGCTTCTTTCATCAATCATCTGCGCGCGTAATCTAAAGTCACCTACTAGTCGAAACCACCTCTAGTGGTCTGTACAACTAGCATGTTGAAACCCTCACATGGTCTGTACGACATGCACTTACTTGGATCCAAGGTGAGCGTGTGGTGCGGTGAATAATATAAGCACTAACACCAGAAGTGCAGGTTATGAGCTCTCAACACAATTCACATCATCGAGGATTCACATGATTAACATAAAACTCACCTAATACTCACATGTGCGTCCACAGCACCAATTCACACACACATATATATATATATATATATATATGCATCAATATCAATTCATATAATTCATAATATGCATGCATGGCGTTTTAAAACGTACTTTCATATAAATTCAATTTCTGGGAAAATTAATAGTATATAGGTATATACTGAAAACAAACTGCCCACTCACTGGTAAGTCGATGGGTCGTAACCCCCGTGACGTCCCTGGATGCGCTCGTCCTCGGGATAGGTGTCACCTATATGCGAAACAACTATAAAAACGTTAATTTCATGCACATAACCAACAATTTGAAATAACTTCTCATACGGTGCTCAATTTGGGTATATGAATATACCACATCGACCTACTTGACGTCACGGACGTCGAGAAATTTTTAGAAATTTTTTTTGAAGCGGCACGCGCCCCTACGTGCCTGGATAGGCACAGGTTCACGCGCCCCCACGCGCGTCTTCTTCCTCGAGCTCGCCGGACTGAGTTTTCCGGTGGCTGGAAAACTGGAGATTTTTCAATCTCCTTGTTCTCCGTCGTTTCTCAACTGTTTTCTTCGTATTTTATATCAATTTGAAGCCCTCAACATGTAGAATCACATTGGACTAATTTAAGGCTCTAAAAACAACTAAATCTCATCGGAAAAATTCCAAGAAAAACCGGCCAACTTTGAACTCAGTGATCCCGACGTCCAAAACCTTCAAACTAAGCACTCCGAGCTTCCTTAGGACCTCACTAAGCTCACTATAAGCTCAAAATTCCTTGAAATTCAACAATTCACATGTGCATGAACAGTGATTTCAAGATGGGTTTCGGATTTCACGTGATATCGAGGGTTCCAAGTTCTAAAAATTATACCAATGAACTCACAAGCTTGCAAGGATTCACAAACTTACCTTTTTGACGTCGATCCGTGAAGGTTTGAGGGTTTTTGATCTTGGTCCGTACAAGTCGAGAGGGAGAGAGAACAAAGGAGAGAAGAGAGAGCACGGGGGAAAAAAAGGAAGGGGTCCAGTGTCTGTAACCCGTGTGTGTGTGTGGTCCCTAAAAAACATATCACTTCATCCCTAACCACACAAAACATGCATACCAACTTAAATAATTCTCCCAAAGTTTATGGAATATGTGTATTAGTCCAAAAAATATGTCACACACACACACCTTAGCACCTGTCAAGGGTAATTCCGTCATGTCACGTCTTCGAGAAATAAAATTCCGGGACGGGCTGTGACAATACCTCATTATAATACTATTAGAAACAGTTACAATAAAAAAATTCAAACATTTTGATTGAATAAATGGATAAAAACTATGTAAAAATAAGAAATAATAAATAATAAATGGCAAAAGAATGTATCCATAGTGTTAAAAAAATTGGTACATTTTACAAAAAATTGGTACATTTCACTTATAACAAAGTGGTACAATAATAAAGAAGAATGGGTACATTATAAATAAATTAGGGTACAGATAAAAGAATAAAAAAATATGAGTACAAATGAATTTTTGAAAAATATAGACGCTAAAAGAAATTAATACATGGGTACAAAATAAAACTAAAAAGAAAATACTACAAATTTTAAAAAATGTTGCAAATTAAAAGTGGGTACAAACTAAAAATATAAATATATGATACAAAGTTTAGGCATAAAACATAAATATACCGTATGTAATTTTTCTATCATTGATTAAATATACAATGTCACGTGACAATATACACATAGGTACAAACACAAATAAAACTTTAAAAAATATGGGCACAAAAAGAAACTAATATATGGGTACAAATTAAAAATGGAAAAAAAAATTGGTACAAACTAAAAACAAAAATATATGATAACAAATTTAACCATAAATATAAATATATTAATCGTAACATTTTTAACACTAAAGGAATATATTTAAAAGTAAAAATATTTTATTATTCAAATAATTAATGATGTTATTGATACCCAAGGACCTTGATCAAAAATTGAAAATGAATAGGATTTTAATCAATAGAATAGTAAAAAGAAGGATGTGAACCTAATTTCTCCAATAATAAATTATGTTTGAATCTATGAGCCTTTGTCGGAGATGATTTTTTGTCAAATGTTTTGACCCTAAGGGTGTGTTTGTTGCACCGGACTAACTCGAATTGAACTAACTCTAGGGACTAAGTTGGATTGGCTTAGACTAGACTAAGCTAGACTGACTTAGTGAAACGTTTGGTGCAATGTCAGACTAGAAAACTGGACTAGCAATAAATTATTATTATTATTATTATTATTATATTTTACTTTATTTCCTATTAAAAATATCAACATTAATATGGACAAATGGGGCATCTTCTTCGCAAATTGCTGGTGCTCCTCTGCACATAGAATTTCCATTCACATAATCCAACAATTGTTCAATGATCTGAACTAACTGGTATCCTAGAAAACTCACAAATCCAAGCCTACCTTCACAAACCAAACGCAACCAATTCACAGAATCCATCAAGTATTCTGAAATTTAAAGAACAAAACAAATAAAGTAAAAATAAAATAAAATTAAGGAGATGAAGAACGCAAAGCACCCAACCCAAAACCCAATCAACTTCTGCAAATTGTAATCCTTCGTAAGGAAAATTAAATCCCAGAAAAATCAAATCCTTCAAGCTCACTTGTATATGCAAGACCAAAAATTCGATTTGAAAACCTTAAATTGCCGGACTTCTGTCGAATTGGAAACGAAATAAACTTGGCTTTGTCTACTTGCTTTCGGGTCTGGGTTTTGCGATTTGAATCGGAGTGAATCAAACGACGGCGAGAGCAAGGAGAGAATGAGACGGGTTCTAGGTTCTGAGAGATTCGAAACAAGTAGACGATGCAATTCTGGGTTAGACTAACAGCTACTTCAATCCTACCCACTTAGATGGCAAACAAACGCCCCTAATTGTGGAACTCGCACTCGCAGCAACCCAGCAACCCAGCCTCAACATATCAACATCTCGTCATCTCGTCATCTCGTCATCCCGTCATCTCGTCATCGTCATCCATCCCTCTCCCTCGCTCGCACTTTCTTTCTCTCTCTATTTTTAAGCGTTTTAGGAAAGAGAGAGACATTAATTTTCAGTTTCAGTGGATGAGATGAGATGAGAAACTGAGGATTGGATTGGATTGGAGTTGGAGGTAATTTTCACTTTGTAAATTCAATTCAATTCACTTGTACCCCTCTCTCCGTGTCTCAATTGAGGGTAGGTTCCTTTGTTTCTTTTTTTTTTTGTTGGATTTGTTTCCTATATCTTCTACTCTGTAGTCAGTGAATCTCATCCATTCATCATCTTCTAGTTGTATGAGGGCAATTTTCGACGACTAACTCAAGAAAGAAATTAGATAAATGAGCCATGTCGATACCAAAGGAGCCGGAGCAGGTGATGAAACTAAGAGGAGGATCAGTGCTGGGCAAGAAGACCATTCTCAAGAGCGACCACTTCCCTGGCTGCCAGAACAAACGCTTGTCTCCCCACATCGATGGTGCTCCCAATTACCGCCAGGTCTTTCTTTTCCTCTTGCTCCTCTTAAAATTAACCACCAATTTTGGGTTCATTCCTTGTTTTGATGCAATTTAGGAAGCACTTGTTTGTTAGACTGCCCACTGAATCTAGTGGTTGATTTTAATGCTTCAATTCTACAATCTTACATCGCATATATAGACAAACACATACTTACCACGTACAGCTTCACTTGCGTTGTCACCAAAATGTATATTGTCAACAAAAAGTACGTTGTCAAGTAGTTGCCTCTTCAACCACGTACATGCATCATGTTCTCAGGTATATAAATCTGTCCGTAATCGGGTTCAACATATTTTCATTGTAGCATCCTCAATGCTTCGTGTTAATGCAACTTGAGTTTTACATGGAAACTTCTCTAAATCACTCTCAACTGTTTCACGTCATTTCCCTTCTCATCACCTTCCGTTGTTTGATTTGTTTTCCTTTCATATTTATCCTCTTGGTTTATAGGCTGATTCGCAACATGTTCATGGTGTTGCCATCCAACAATCGGTGGAATCCAGAATGTTCTTAACCATATTGGAGCTCAACAAATTGATGGGAAGCGAGCACAAGTTCTTTGGATTAACCTTCGCGAGGAGCCGGTAAATTAAATGTTTCCATGCTATTTCTACCTGTCACTGTTTGATTTCTTTCTTTCCTATATTGGAAGTTTGCACAATACAATTGGTGCAATCGACTAGCATCATATTTAAGTTATAAAATGTGCATCATCTTTTTTACTGTTAAGAACCAAAATACTAAATTATTGTAGTAAATCTTGTTTTCAGAATATAATAATGATCAAGTATCAACATTTTAATCTCAAGTATGCTGTTGCCCGATTTGGAACTTGTTTATACCATATTTAGGGCCTCGTATTTAGATCTCGTACAAATACTCAGGGGACTTAAATGTAATTATGGGATAAAGGAAGGGGCATATATGTAATAAGTGAGGAGCCCTTATTCTATAAAAGGGCTCCTCACCCTAACAATTGGGGGAGGCCTCACTCTCACTCTCAAAGGCCATTTCTGGAGCCTTCTCAGCCCTTTCAACGCTCTCACTTCCAGAGCTCTCTCTCCCCCTCACTTCTCAGAGAAATATAATACAATCAGTGTAGACGTAGCCCAAACCTTGGGGTGAACCACGATAAAATCCTTGTGTTCTTTTGTTCTTCGTGTTCTTGAGCGTTTGTGCAGATTTACGGTCGGATTTACGTTGTACCAAGACCATCCGGTTTTGTGCATCAACATTTGGCGCCGTCTGTGGGAATCGACACAAAAAGCTATGTCGGTTCTCTCTCAATTTTTCATCCCACCACCGTGAAACCTTCACAACCTCACCATTGTCCGTCCACCGTGGATCTGCAAAACCCACACCGAGACACAGACACAGAACTCTCTCTGTGTAGTAGCTGCTTCTAATTTGTGAGAAAAAATGGAGAACACATTGGGAAGGAACCTAAATCTTTGTTTCACAAAGATCCGACCCCTACCAATCAAATTTCAAAGCAAGCAACAACAATCACAAAAATGTAAAGAAGCTCTCGGTGCTTGCTCACCCTTATAAAAATGGCTTCATCTCACCACCTAGCTTGGCAAAGTTTCTGCTTCTATTTCTGTCACGATCAATGGCGTTACATTGCTAGTCCTCCGCCGTTGCTCTCTTTGTCTTCCTCCTCAGCCTCGCCTCACCTCAAGTCTCTGCCGATGTGGTGCTTGAAGACGAGTACACCGTCACAACGGCGATCGACGGCCACAAACTCAGCGTCAACCCGCACTCGGCGCTTGCTCACCCTGGATCGTCCGATCTTCTCGTCCTCGACTCTTCCGATAGTGCCGTCTACGCCGTACCATTCCCCACGCCCGGATCCCAAGTTTCAGAAAGTGATGAAACGATTATCCGGCAACGACGACAGATATTCAGATGAGGAGTCGGGTTCGGCCCAGTTCAAGAAACCCCGGAGCTTCGCCGTGAGTCTGAAATGAATCGTCTTCGTCGCCGATAAGGGCAATAACGTCATCCAAAAGATAAGCGCTTCAGGTGTGAGCATGACTGCCGGAGGGTACTCGCAGAAGCCTGGGCACGAAGACGGCTCTGCTCAAAACGCAACGTTTTCGCCGGATATTGAGCTGGCCTTTGCTGTTGATCAGTATACGCTGCTCAAGCCGGATAAGGTCTCAACATTGCCGAAGATGTCCCTCAGGTTGCACAGTTACGTTATCTCCAGGAAACTTCAGAAGATGCTTCAAGCTGCAAATCTGCGGTCATGAACTGATTACTTGAACTTGACGATGGACTGGACGTTATCCAACGCAGGCGTCAGCGGTCGGACTTTACGTTACGGTCCACAAACGCCGAACGTTACGGGGAAGGGAGATATTCGTAACTGCTCTGAAAAGGAAAACTCGGAGCTGTTTTCCGGCGCACTTGGTTGACTCGGTCAGTTCGGTATCATCACCAAAGCTAGGGTTCTTCTGCAACCCGCCCCAGACATGATGAGATGGATAAAGCTGGTGTACACCGAGTTTGACGACTTCACTTGGGACACCGAGTTGCTGGTGACTCGGCAGGACGACGGCGGCGACTCGTTCGACTACGTGGAAGGCTTCGCATTCATCAACAGCTACGCCTTAAACTTCCCGGAGACCATCTCGCTGCGTTCTTGGCTTTGCTGTAAACCTGAAGAGAGAGGTGTGCAGTGGAAAGTGAAAAGAAAAACAAGGAAAGAGAAAGAAAAGCAGAAAAAGGAAAAGACAGAGACAGAGATAATGGATGGGCACGACCAAAGCAAGTGGGTTTGGCAAAAGATACATTACAAATCAAGGTGGACAGAGAATGAGCGGGGAGATCAAGAAAAGCATCAGTAAAAGAGAAAGTAAAAAGAAAAGAAAAAGAAAGAAAAAGAAAGAAAAGAAAAAGATCATGTTGTTGGGAGAATATTTCGGAAAGCAGAAAAGAGGAAAGCAAAAGGGATGCATATGGAGACACTGCAAAAAACAAGGAATAAATACCCCATCAGAATGATGTAATTTATTTTCCTTTTATTTTGAAAACATTTGTATAAACCCCATCAGAGGGTAAAAAAAAAAAAAAAAAAAAAAAAAAAAAAACGGCAAAGCCCAAAATAAATGGGCTGGAATGTTGTGTAAAGGGCGAAAACCCATAAGCCCAAAATAGCTCCAACCAGGTGATTAAAAGTACGCCCAGTACTTCAAATCATACATGAACATCTCATGTCAATCATACATAAACATTCATGAGCATCCCTCATATCAATCATACATAAACATTCATAAGCATCACTCATGTTAACATTCATGAGCATCACTCATGTTAACATCCATGAGCATCACTCATGTCAATCAACATAAACATTCATGAGCATCACTCATGTCAATCAGCTTCAAAAGCTTCATTTACAGAGCTCTAGCTTCAAAAGCTTCATTCACAGAGCTCTAGCTTCAAAAGCTTCATTTACAAGAGCTCTAGCTTCAAAGACTTCATTTACAAGAGCTTTAGCTTCAAAGACTTCATTTACAAAAGCTCTAGCTTTAAAAGCTTCATTTACAGAGCTCTAGCTTCAAAGCTTCACTTGCAAAGCTTCACCTACAAAGCTTCAGTGCAAGGTATACAAATATCGCCTCCGAACAACCACCACTTCGGCCCATACATGGATTCAATTTGAAGTCTCCAGCCAACAGACTCTATTGACCGAAGACTTGGGGGACTACATTATGTACCATATATTGGGCCTCAACTGGGCCTCATAAAAAATACTTGGGAGACTCTAGCCCATCACTTATGTACTGAGGAGTGAACCCTTATTTTATAAAAGGGACTCCCTCATCTTCATTAGAGAGAAACGCCGCCAGCTGAGCAACCGCCTCGCCGCGAGCATCAACTCTAGCCCATCATTCATGTATTGAGGAGCGAGCCCTTATTCTATAAAAGGGACTCCCTCACCTTCAACGCCACAAGTTGAGCCAACCAAGGCAACATAAGCCACAAGCCGAGCAACCTCACAACATGTGCTACTTCTGGATGAGCATCATTTCACTTTGAGCACCGCCTCATATCGGGCATCAGTTCAAGACAACGTCTAGTTACTTCGGCCCACACATGGACTGAATTTCAAGTCTCCAGCCAAAAGACTCTCTTGACTGAAGACTTAGGGGACTACTGTTTATACCATATTTAGGGCCTCGTATTTAGATCTCGTACAAATACTCAGGGGACTTAAATGTAATTATGGGATAAAGGAAGGGGCATATATGTAATAAGTGAGGAGCCCTTATTCTATAAAAGGGCTCCTCACCCTAACAATTGGGGGAGGCCTCACTCTCACTCTCAAAGGCCATTTCTGGAGCCTTCTCAGCCCTTTCAACGCTCTCACTTCCAGAGCTCTCTCTCCCCCTCACTTCTCAGAGAAATATAATACAATCAGTGTGGACGTAGCCCAAACCTTGGGGTGAACCACGATAAAATCCTTGTGTTCTTTTGTTCTTCGTGTTCTTGAGCGTTTGTGCAGATTTACGGTCGGATTTACGTTGTACCAAGACCATCCGGTTTTGTGCATCAACAGAACTAAATGCAGTTTTGCGAAGTCAATATTGAAAATTATTTTATAAACAAGAAACCTAAACTATAAATTTATAGCTATTGACAATCAAAAGCTAATGAGCTCAACTGTTTATGATGATATTGTGCCTATACATTAAGTAATAGCTCTTGGTTTACATCCCCTCACTGATCCCGTAGTAATTATAGCATTCAATGTTGCCCATTATGCCAACTGGTGTGTTCTGCAAAAGTTGTCTTTTTTGTAGCCTGGGATGAATTTTCCCGACACTTTTTTTTTTTTAATGAAATGAAATGTTATTCATATGACAATATAATTACACAAGTGGACAAGATGTCAGTAAAGAAAAGCAGAAAGAAATCAACGAGATGACAAACAAAGTCCCCATAAAATTGAAAGAGCTATGAAAACTCCATAAATCTAACTAATATCAGCTTTCCCAGGAAGCCAAATAGAGGAAAAGATTCTTTAAATTCTGTAGAAACCGAATACCATAATAAAGACCATAAATGAACTTTATCCCACAACATCTGTCTTCTGTTACAAAATGTTATGGTAGACTGTGTATTGCTGCCTAATTATTCTTATATAGTGGGGCAACCTTTTAAAGAATCTGAATCTGACTTGTAAAGGATGGCAGAAAACTGTAAGGTTAATGGTGCGTCCTGGATCTGACTTAAATTATTTAGGTGGTTTAGGGATGGTTTGGTATGGAAAAAAATTTAGGGTTTTCAAAGCAGGAATTTCTCGGTTCTTTTTTTTTTGTTTGGGCTGAAAAAATGGTGTTCACTGTAGACTCAAGTATGTATATGGGCCTAAAGGGTTTATCATTTAGACGGACATGGACCTAAGTTGGGATGAGTGAGAACACTCAGTTAACTCTGCTCCTAACAGTGTAATGCATAGTTAAATCAATGACCAATCAGTTCTTCCAAAGAATGAGAATGTTGGCTGTACAGATCATATCGGTCTTCAGATTTACGGATATATCTACGGATATCTTGAGATGCCTCTAAATATCTGCCCTAATTTATGGTTTAGTAGATGGGTAGCTTAATTAGTGCTTTTGATTTTGATTTGATTTGGTTAGGGATTTAGTGCACTTATTAGTGTTGTGTGGAGGGATTTAAAACGCTTATACCATATCAGTCTTTCTTTTTCTTCCTTTTTCTTTCTATTTTGGTTCAAGATCAGTGCAAATCTAGCATTTTTGCTCTGTTGGAGGCTGATAGTGGGGATATCTTGCGAATATAGGTAAACATGTGGCAGTATCTGGTAGACAATAGAAGAAATTGCTTCACCCCTGCTATTAGTTTCAGTGTCTAGAGAAAAAGATTCATCAAGGGAAAATATCATCCTAGCGGCAATCCTTGGTTCTAAGTTCTTACATCGATTGTTCGACACTAGGCAGAACATCTTTCATCTTTTAATAGTACATGGCATAAGCAAAAAGAAGAAATACACACCATCTTGATCAAAAACCTAAAATCATAATTGTTATGCTGCCTAACGTAGGCAATACCACGAATCTGTGAACTCAATTGACACAGCGTAGAAAAGAAAAACATTAACGCTGCATAGGCTTTTGGACCTTGTGATTCCAAACTACCTTAGAACAAAAAACCCAACAAAATCCCTGGAAAATGCCAAGAAAAATAAATAAATAAATTAAGCCCACTCCTAACAAAAATAGATTATGCATAACATTAAAGTTCCAAACATATGGACTGAGCAAAAGCCTTTCGAATTTGACCAAAATCATCCAAACATTTATCTGTTTCCCATCATAGAATAAATAAGCTAAAGATACAGATCCAAATCGAAGAAATAGTAAGAAATTATACAAAGTTTTCCGACTAGAAAGAAATATATAGAGGATGGAAGATTCCCACCAAAAACAAGAGAGAATTGGAACAAATAAAACCATCCTATTTACCCCAGCAAAGAGGGACAAACAGAGTAAGAGAAAGCTAGGGCTTGAAAGGAATGAATTGTGGAGAGATGTTTCAGACTGAATGAGTTGAAGTCTTGTACCATAAGCTGGGTCTGTTGGTTGTATCAATTGGGAAAGTTTCCTTAAGCCCCAATTTTTTCAGTGCCGTGTAAACCCACCTCTCCTCACTGGTGAACCAGTTAATCTTTTTGTGTATGTGAGTGTATGTTTTTCTTCTGTTTTTTAAGGGATTAGATTAGCCATCTAGTCCAAGATGTTTCCAAACATAGGACTAATCTAAAATAGTCTAGTCCAACTCCTTAATCGGTATATGAAGGTACTCTTAGACTTGCAAAATCTCTTATTCTAATTTTTCATAATTTTACTTGACACAATTTTTATCCTTGAGTATGCATTTTCTTATGTTACTCCATATCTTCAAACAGGTGGTCTATATTATGGGCGCCCTTTTGTTTTGCGTGATGTGGAGAGGCTCTTTTCCAACCTTGAATATATGGTATGCTTTTTGTTAATTTTACCATCAAATTTGGCATATCCTATGATTATACTTGCCTTCATTACTTAAGAAGTACAGAACGAATAACTTCATTGTCTACAATATAGTCTGTCTTACATTAATTTGAATTTCGAGTGCGCTTCTTATGATTTTAGTACTTGCCTTGATGAGGAGAATATGATGGGTTTTTTTGTTCTTTTGTTTATACCTTGGTCCTTTTGTTTTGTTTTGTTTTGTTATGTTTTGTTTTGAGGTTGGGAATTAGGGAATATAGAGGATTGCTAGTTATAATACATGCATAATGCTATTTGCATTGCAATTCACAGACATGTCAACTTGTTAATTAGCCACATTTTATGTTTCCTTCTAAATTGATTGTGGCTTTACAAAAACCATCAGGGAATTAACAGGGCTAGGGTTGAACAAATGGAAGCCTGGTTAAAGGAAGATATTTTAATTGAATCTGCAAGGTATGTAACATTTTCTCACGCCTGCTTTCTATGATATTGGACGTTATTTTCCCATCTGAAATAAGAAGCGCACTCGAAATAAGATCCTTCTCACTGATGAACTGCCAGATGGTCAGATGGTGGATCAATGGGAACCAGTGTCACGTCATTCTGTGAAGACACCACTAGAGGTATCTCATTGGAACAACTGTCATAGATGGGAATGAGAGAACAAGTGTAACCGACCAGTATTCGTAATATTAAACAATTTATTTATTTTATTATTCTGTAGGTTTACGAGGAATTGCAAGAACAAGGATACCTTGTTGACTATGAACGTGTTCCTATAACTGATGAAAAGTCACCTAAGGAGCTGGATTTTGATATTTAGGTTAGTTCATTTTCTCGTCGAACAGTATATATAGCACAATTCATATCAGGCCAGGTAAAACCTGGGACCAGACCTCAATCAATTGGGTCCAAGAAGATGGGAACCAAGACCAACCCAACCTAAATTGGTTGGAGTGGGTTAGTTCTTGGCATGCCCATGAATTGAGCTGCACTCCTAGAGTTGGTCTTTTTGTGGTCTTGTGGTCATGGAATATTATCACCTTCCTGAATTACATTTTCCGATGCGTGCGCTTTATTTACTCATTTATTCTTTGTATTCAGGTTCATAAAATTTCTCAAGCTGACATGAATGCAGAAATAATTTTTAACTGTCAAATGGGACGTGGGCGAACCACAACAGGAATGGTGATTGCAAATTTGATATACCTCAACCGTATAGGAGCTTCCAGTAATCCTCTTACTCTATTCACTTAAAATACTTCTTCTATTACATTGACTCATTTTGGTCATCCGAAGCAGTTTTGTAGTTCTAGAATTTGTTAACTTGGTTTATCTCTGTTGCGAAGGAACTTATTAGTGCTATTCTAATGAAACTATGATTTTCTCATATGCTCCTTTTTCTCTCCACCCCTTCCCTTTCAAGTTTAAACAGTATATTATTTTATTTCTGATATGAGAAGATAATAATCACAAAGACAACACAATTGTAATCATCCAACTCAAACCAGCCTCCCTGAACAACCTCAACCACAAGAACAACACATTTGGACAGAAAATAAGCAAGTGGTCTAAACTTTAAACCTCACTCATACACAAAACACATCAATGTGGAGATCGGCAAGAAAATGATACAAATATCAAAAGACAAATCCAAAATACACCTTTTACACTGTAATACAACTCTAAAAGCTATCCCACAGCAGCTTTCCAGTCTAATAAAATTACAAAAATGAAAGATTCTAAAGGGTTGAGAAAGAGAAGCCCCCAGGGAAACCTAACTTCTTCCCAAGAGCTCTCCTGTACGTTACCTTTTGGATCCTTGTTATAATTCTGACTCTCCTCTTCTGGATCTTTCTTTTTGATCTATCCGGCAATGGACTAAGCAAAATAGAGAATAACTAGAAACAAACCAGGTTTATACTGTTTGGGCAAAACTTTTGCCTACGTCCATTAGTGATTTCTCTAGGTACAGAAACCACGCCTTCTTTAATTAATAATACAGTATACAATACTTTTTTCAAACCCTAGAACTAATGCCTCCTCCTCTCCTTGCTCTCTGTTTTCTCACTTGCTTTTCAGCCTTGCAGCACCCTATCTATAAGTATAGGTGTGATTTACATGCCTATTTTCTTATTTGGTTTCCTATTCTATATAGGATAGGAAAGTACACTTTCATTCCTATTCCAATTATGCTTCTGGATTCCCAATCTAATTGTACTAGAAAACTTAATTCTTTCCTAATCCTTGTAGGACAAGAATCAGTGTACCTTAGCTTTCCTAATACAATCCTAAACAAAATAGGACACTAACAATTGACGAGCCAATTCCTAACAAACTAACAATTGATGAGCCAATTCCTAACAATCTCCACGTTGGTTAGTCAAACCAAGTCTTGACAGTTGCACCTCAGTATGTTGTGAATATCGCGTTTAAGAATGGGAAAAACAAAACAAACATTGGAAATCAAAAACAAAATAACCAAGATAAGCAACAGTAAGAATTAACGTGGTTCAACTTTATGTGCCTGCATCCACGAGACAACAACAACAATCTTTCACTATATCAATAATGAGTACAAAGGATAATCTTGCCAAGCCTCTAGGATTAAAGATTTGACGGGAAACCTGAAACAAGAACAAGAAATGTTGAGAATATCGCGTTTAAGAATGGAAAAACAGAACAAACTCGGGAAATCGAAAACAAAAGTAACCAAGATAAATAACACCAAGAATTAACGTGGTTCGGCGATATGTGCCTACGTCCATGGGACAGCAATAACAATCTTTCACTATATCAATAATGAGTACAATCAATAATCTTACCAAGTCTCTAGAATTAAGACTTGACTAAAAACCTGAAAGAACGAGAACAAGAAATACACTCTCTCTTTTCTTTTCTCTCGCACACTTTACAATATTCTCTCACTCTAATCCCTTGAGTGGTATACAATTTATTGTTTTGCTCCCCATCCAATTCTCTACTCTTTTGCAAGATATATCCAAGATAATGAAGGCGCTCACTCTTTGGTACTTTCTACCAAGGTCTCCAATCCTCACCCCTATCTCATTTGGACCCCATTTCCCACTAAACTTGCACTCCATATACTCTACCTTTGACCTACTTAGCGAAGACCTTTAGATTCCAACACTTTCCGCCAAGGGTTAAGCTTTGCGTTTATTCTCTCCTGCATTTCATCTATCAACACTATATCATCTGCGAAAAGCATACACCAAGGGTTATCATCTTGGATATGTCCCGTTACTAAACAGGAAAAAGAAAATTGCACAAAACTAAGCCTCCCACCTCCAGATAACAAGCGTTTCTTCCCTTGATCTTTCATCAAGTCATACTTATTTTTGAAATATAAAGAATTATTACCAACACTGTCGCTTAGTGTCCAGCTTTCATTGCACCAGTCAGCCAGTCCATAATTTTATTTATTTTTATCATATCAAGACAGATGTCCGTACAGTTATGGATGAGAGTTTGTACTGCAAATGGGAAAGAGTAAATGGCTCTCTTCTCAGAACTTTGAACTTTAACAAGAGTAAAAAGAATACGGACCTCAACCTAGGCACATTTGGGGTTTCAAGCAGACAAGTGTCCTAGCATGAACATGGCATCTAAGACCCATACAAGAGTACAAATCCATGTTGAAAAACCCCGCACACTAGACCTTATTCTTTAATGTAACCAACGACAATAGACTAAACTAGCAAATATTAGAAAACTTAGAAACACACAAGAATTATACTGGTTCGGCAGAACTTTTGCCTACGTCTAGTTGTGATTTCTCTAGGTAGAAAAATCACCGCTCCTTTGATTAATAATAGAGATAACAGAACTTTTGCAAACCCTAGAACTAATCTTAAAACTCTTGGCTGTCTGGCTGTTTTCTTTCTCTCTTAAAAAATCAGCCTTGCCCCACCCTATTTATAGACATAGGGTTGGCTAACATGTCCCAAGGCTGATTGAATTCCTATTTCTAAGTGAACTAGGAAATTACACCTATCCAAATCCAAATAGACTTCTAGAAATCCAAACCTAAATTGAATAAGGAAACTGAAATTCTTTCCTAATCCCTCTAGGACAAGAATCGGTATACCTCTAGGTTTCCTAAAACAATCCTAAACCAACTAGGACATATTTGACAAGCCAAAATCCTAACAATCCAAGACGTAATTACAACTGTCATCATTGGTACAACTGGCGTTGTTTTGTTCCTTTTTGAGGCATGTAAATTCTGAGGCTATTCAGACCCCGGTAGAGGTTTTTAAAGGTTTGGAGGAAGATGGTTTTCCCATCAAGTATGTGTGTGTACCCATCACTGATGGTAAAGCTCCCAAAAGTTCTGATTTTGACACATTGGCTATTAATACTGCTTCTGCTTCCAAGGACACTACTTTTGTTTTCAATTGCCAGGTTGACATTTAATTCTTTCCCTTTTCCTTCTTTTCTGTATGCGTGAAAGGAGACAATAAATTTTTTTTATAACCAATCTGTAGTATTTTTCTTTTGCCTTCTATTATTTTCTTTCTCCTGATCTTTTTTTTCTTCTCTTCCTTTAATATTCACAGATGGGTAGAGGAAGGACAACTACAGGTACGGTAATTGCTTGCCTTTTGAAACTCCAAATTGACTACGGGAGACCTATCAAAATCCTGGTTGACAATATTACCCTTGAAGAAGTGGATGGTGGTAGCTCAAGTGGCGAAGAAACTGGAGGTAGTAGTGCTGCATCAACCTCCAGTGTTACAAATTTTAGAAATGAAAAGGAGCAAAGCCGTGTATTCGGCATGAATGACATCCTCTTGTTGTGGAAAATAACAAGATTATTTGATAATGGGGTGGAATGCCGGGAAGCCTTAGATGCTATAATTGATAGATGTTCTGCTCTACAGAACATACGTCAAGCTGTTCTGCAGTACAGAAAGGTATTCAGTCAACATGTTGAGCCAAGGGTAAGGAGGGTGGCATTAAATCGTGGTGCTGAGTACTTGGAGCGCTACTTCCGTTTAATTGCTTTTGCAGCATACTTGGGAAGTGAAGCATTTGATGGATTTTGTGGGCAAGGAGAATCTAGGATGACGTTTAAGAATTGGTTGCATCAGCGACCACAGGTTCAAGAAATGGAACATAAGAATAAGACCTGGACGCTTTTAAACTGTCCCTGTAAATTCCTTCTACTTTTGGCTTAGAGACTTTTTTTTTTCGTTTGGTTGGCAAGCTTACTCTTAAGAGCTTAGTTGATAATTCTTTATTTTGGGATGGATATAATTTTTTCCTTTGTTTTTTTTCTGGAATTCAGGAGGAGTTGAGAGCACCACTTGAGTCCCAGCATGGGGATGCTGTCTTGGAGGCCATTGTCAAGGCCCGTAGTGGTTCGGTTTTGGGGAAAGGTTCTATACTTAAAATGTATTTCTTTCCAGGTCAAAGGACGTCTAGTCACATACAAATACATGGTGCACCACATGTTTTTAAGGTATGCTTATATTTCTTCCTGCGCAATAGATAAGTAGGGATCTTAGAGCAAGTCCAGCGGGGACAAAATGTCCCAGCCCTCAGTCCAAAAAACAACCTGGCCCTCAGTACATTTGCTCCAGCCCGTTGAGTTGCCTGGCACCCAGCCCATGCCAGGCAACAGCCCAGCACGTTTTGGACTGACCAAATAGCTGGCCTGTTTCTCAGGCGCGTGCAACACAAGCGCGCAAGGCGCGAGTGGGTTTCAGGCATTTCTGAAAATGTGTCAGCCCACTTGGGCTTAGCGACGTGGCGTTATGATAGCCGTTGGATTTCCAACGGCTAGTTTTTCTAGACCGTTGGATTTCCAACGGTAAAAAAAATTTAAATTTTACTTTTAAACTGGACCGCCGATCAAAGATCAACGGTCCAGATTAATTAACTTAATTAAAATTTATTAAAAAATACAGAAAAATTATTAAAAAATACAGAAAATTAAATTTTTTTTTTCTTTCTATAGTTTATCTGATGAGTTTATGTAATTTTATTTTAGTGTGTTTTTTTTAAGTTTATTTGATGAGTCTGTAATTTTATTTCAATGTGTTTTTTTTTTAAGTTTATTTGAAATTTTATCCAAAATTGGTTAAAAATCATATCCGAAATAAACTTAAAAAAAAAAAACACACCAAATAAATGCGCTGGGTGCCAGCGCATTTTTTTAGGGATGGAGATGCTTTGGTCTGTTACTGTTTACTGGGGTCTATTACTGTTCACTTGAGTGGATAAATGCGATGGGTGCTGGCACAAAGTCCTTAGGGGTGGACTTGCTCTTAAGTTTTCTATTCAATTGGATAAGGGTACAGATGGAGTGTATATAATGTGTGTAACAGCATTACTCCATGTGGTTGATTTTATACAAACTTATATGTTTAAATTTACATATTTGAGGTGAAGCGAGTCAGGAGGTCGTCTTCTGGTTTTAGGTGTTCGTCATGCTCAATGATGTATTTAATATAAGTTAACAGGGTTGGAAAATGGTTTATCCTATAGCCTGACATATGGTAAGTTAGAAAAACTTGCAGTGGGGTCGGAATTTGGAAGAATAGTGGTAAAATTAGAGCACCCAACCCTCACCTATTGGATCTGAGAGTTACATTTTCAACCGCACGTGTTGGGACTGAGACAAATACGTGGAGCATTATGTTTGGATGATGTGGAATATTTGTACCCGTGGTTCTTGACACGTGAATTTTTTCTCTGGTTACGTAACCAACCCAAAATCACGTGGCGTTGGTGTAGAGGCCCAAGATATTTAATATGGATAGGAAAATTAATGAAAAGAGTTTGAAAACTTTAAGTTTTAATGATAAGGACAAAATAAAGGGTAAAGTGAATAGTACCATAATTGACTTTTAAAAATGTGGTTTTTTGTTAAGGTAAACAGTACCGGAAGCTTTTCGTTAAAGTTCTCTAATATGGATTGGGGTGCAAGGTTGACATACTGCATGTGGAACACTAATCTCACTGTTTGCACTCAAAATATACCCATTTTTACTTATTTGGGCAATTTGGGTAAAATATGGCATTTGGAGGATTAATATGCAAGAAAGCTAACTTGGAAGGATATTTAGATGCAAGTGGAGGGGTTGGACATTATAATATTGTTTCTCTAATTCGTTTGGGTGGTGAAGATGTGTATGCCTTCAAGTAGATTGGAAAAGCATTCAGACATTCTTGCAGGAGTCATGTGAAGAAGACAGCTTGCTTCTTTTTATTATTAATTTATTACAAGTGGTGGAGATATGTGGTGGAGATTCAAACTTGCTTATTCTAAATATTTCACAATGCAACCTGCCCAAGCTTCGTTCGGGCATGAACAAAACCTCAGCAGGAGGGTTTCCTCCAGACCTTTATAAAAAGGAGCAGATGCACAAGGATTAGGAACACTTAATCAAACAAACAAAAGCACAAACTCTGCTCAAACCAGATTTGCCAAAAGCCTTCTTTTATCTAAGTTTATTAGCTCTGCTACTTACTTGTAGTATCGATCTTATTTGTAGTTTTTATATACTCATTTCCAGTCCTATAAAGTACAAGCAATCTGCAATATTAGCCACTTTCCCTTGTCATTTATATTTCCAAGCAACCTTGTCATTTACATATTGTTCTATCTCTCCATATAAAGTCCTTATTTTTAAGGCAAATAAAGAACCTTAATTTGAGCAACTCCCACTCAAATGGCACAATCTCTTGATTTGAAGTCAAAATGCGCAACCTCAATCATTCAAATCCCGTCTACTAGCGGCATCTAGTAGTGGCACGCCCACACCCACCAATCTCGTATGTGAAGTAAATCCCTGGCTTGCCCGCAAGGCGCCATGGCGGATTTAGGGAGCGAACACTCACCAAATAGAACATTGATGGGTCAATAGGAGCAGGTAGGGGAAACGAGGTGCTGGGGTTCTGCACCAGCAACAATACTTTCACATTTCAGGGAAATTTTCAAGCATCTTTGGGGGATAAAAATTGTGGAAAGTAGTGTGAGATTTGGTAGGAAGAAAAAACAACACATCCGTATATAGGAAATGAAAGAGATTATAAGACGACTAAATAAAGAAAAGAAAAAAAATCAACGCCTGGGATATTGGCAGTGGTGTTATATGATGTGAGCTATGTCGCACAGATACTTAAGCAAATTGGCTAGCAATTCATCCATATACGGCCCTAACTTTCTGATATCACACAGATACAACAGAGGTACTGCAATTTTCCTTCAAATGGAGGTCGTGGTTTTTAAAGCAAGAATAAGGGGCTACTTTGTAATGTTCAAAAATTATTTCTAAGCCAGCCACATAAGAGCCATCTTTTCTCTGCTTCTTTTTGTTTAAACTCATGAGATAGAGGTTAGGGGACAAGAAGTCCGCAAAGGCACAAACAAAACAAGATAAAAATCACCATCACCCAGACATTTAGAAACTATAAAAACAATACAAGACTAACTAATAGCCACATTCCAGTTCCGCCAAATTTCTGAAAAAGACAAATCTCTAAATTCTGTAGTAACCGCAGCCCACAGAGATGACCATAACCGAACATTATCCCACATATCCTCCCTTCTAGTGCCTTCGTTGTCCTAAAAAATCTGCTTGTTTCTTTCCATCCAAATGACCCCAAAAATAGCTGAAACTACACATCCCCATAAGACCTTTATTTTCCACCCCTTTCCTGATAATTTATGTTCCTCTACCATAAGAGAATAACAATGCCTGGGTAAAACCCAACTGATACTGAACTACTTAAACAACTTCAACCAGAGATTTAAAGCCACCAGACAGTGAAGAAAGAGATGGTCAACAGACTCTGAACTTTTCTTGCATAAAATGCACCAATCAGGCTGTAGACATGAGCTAGGTTGCCCTTTTTGGAGCATGTCACAAATGTTAATTTTCCCATGAGCCACTAACCAAGTAAAGACCTTCACTTTGTTAGGAACTTTAGATTTCCAAACCAGGCCATAAGCCTGAAATACCCTATCAGCATAGCTTTTGAGAAGATAATCACAGTAAAATTTAATAGAGAAGCTTCCTGAAGAGTAAAGTATCCAATTTCTTGCATCAACCCTTGAGGGGTGAATGCGAACCCAGTCCAAATTTGTCAGGAAAGATGACAATTCATTTAATTCCACATCACACAAATTCCTTCGAATCCCAAAGTCATAATTCAAAGAATGTTTAGCAAAACTAGCCACACTAGAAATACTCTTGTTATGAAATCTGGATAAGTTGAACAACCTAGGAAATGAGACTTGTAAGGATCTTTCGCCCAACCAGATGTCTTCCTAAAATCTAATTCGTGTTAAGAATGAGTCACACATTGATGTGTGAGAAAGGTCTTGCATGGCCTTATAAGAAGTTGGGCTACTCCCCATATTGCCAATTGATTTTCTGGTGAAACCTTAACTTTCTTCATGGTATCAGAGCAGGTTGTCCTACGTGTGAAGCCAAAAGGTCACATGTGCTCCACGTCATCCCGTTGTGTTGTCCACATATTAAGCTTGAAAATTCACCACATGTGATGGGGCATGTTGAGAATGAGTCCCACATTGATGTGGAAGAAGGGACCTTGCATGGGCTTATAAGAAGTTTGGCTACTTCCCATAATACCAATTGGTTTTATGGTAGAACCTCAACTTTCTTTAATTCGATTTGCTTTACCAAAAACAAAACGGCAACACTCCAGAAAAGAACTATACCCTTGGGTAATATCCTTCCAAGGACTTCTACTTGTCCAAACCGAACTATCTTGGAATCCCAACCATTGTCACTTTATGCCAGATGGAATTACTTTCGACTGGAAAACGCCATAACCATTTAGCTGACAAAGCTTTGTTTCTTACCAAGAGATTGCCAATACCTAAACCTCTTTCCTCTTTCTGTTTTGAAACGGTATCCCAACTAATGAGGTGATCTTTCTTATCTTCACCAACACTAGCCCATAAGAATTTCCGCATTAAGCTTTTCAGATTCCTGACTACTTCTTTAGGAATCTTGAACAAAGACAGAAAATAAATTGGTAAACTTCCTAACACCAATTGAATTAAAGTTAATCTTTCCCCTCTTGAAAGAAAGGCACACTTCCAGCTGTGAAATCGTTTTTGGACTTTTTCCACAATCGTTTTGCAGAAGGAGATAGTTCTGGGATTACCTCATAAAGCAAGACCCAAATACTTGACAGGCCAAGAGCGCCAAGAGCCCACTTTGCATGCCCAAGGACTAAATGGTGGAATCTAAACGGAGAAAAACAAGTCATTTTCAAAGAGAAAGTAATCACCCAGTGTGGGTGGGATAAAGAGGGGGAAGCTAGCCAAAGGTGGGATTCCATGGCTAGTTGTATCCGAAAAGTAGCAAAAGAGGTATTAGGAAAGTCCAAGGGCTTTGCTCTACACCAAAAGGAATCTTGGTGGTGGAATGAGGAGGTACAAACAAATGTTAAGGCTAAGAAGGAATGTTGTAAAGCCTTATACAAGGACAGGACCGATGAAAATGGTGAAAGGTATAGAAGAGCGAAGCAAGAGGCGAAGAAAGCTATGAGAGAAGCTAAGTTAGCAGCTTATGACAACATGTATAAGCGACTAGATACCAAAGAAGGAGAGTTGTATATCTATAAACTAGCTAGAGCAAGGGAAAAGAAGACAAGAGACCTAAACCAAGTGAGGTGCATCAAGGATACAGAGAATGCGGTCAAAGACAGATGGAGATGTTATTTTCATAATCTTTTCAATGAAGGACATGAAAGGAGTACTTCTTTAGGGGAGTTGAGTAACTCAGAAGAGTGTAGAAACTACTCATTTTATCGTCGAATCAGGAAGGAAGAAGTGGTTGTAGCTTTGAAGAAGATGAAGCATAGAAAAACAGTGGGCCCAGACGATATACCGATCGAAGTGTGGAAAGTCTTGGGAGAGACAGGTATAACATGGCTCACTGACCTTTTCAATAGGATTTTGAAAACAAAGAAGATGCCAAATGAGTGGCGAAAGAGCACTTTGGTACCTATCTATAAGAATAAGAGCGACGTACAAAATTGCATGAACTATAGGGGTATTAAGCTAATGAGTCATACAATGAAGCTCTGGGAGAGAGTCATTGAGCATAGATTGAGGCAAGAGACACGGGTTTCGGACAACCAATTCGGGTTCATGCCAGGGCGCTCAACCATGGAGGCAATCTATCTCTTACGAAGATTGATGGAACGCTATAGAGATGGGAAAAAGGATTTACACATGGTCTTTATAGATTTGGAAAAAGCGTACGATAGGGTCCCAATAGACATTCTTTAGAGGATTTTAGAGAAGAAAGGAGTACGAGTAGCATATATCCAAGCTATAAAGGATATGTATGAAGGAGCAAAGACTGCCGTAAGAACTCATGAAGGACAAACCGAAAGCTTCCCCATAACTGTAGGATTACATCAAGGCTCATCCTTAAGTCCTTACCTTTTTGCGTTGGTAATGGATGAGTTAACAGGACATATTCAAGATGATATTCCTTGGTGTATGCTTTTCGTAGACGATATAGTGTTGATAGATGAAACTCAGGAAGGGGTAAATGCGAAGCTTAACCTTTGGAGAGAAGTGTTGGAATCTAAAGGTCTTCGCCTAAGCCGATCAAAGACAGAATATATGGAGTGCAAGTTCAGTGCAAATGGAGGTCAAAATGAGATAGGGGTGAGGATCGGAGATCAGGAAATACCAAAGAGCGATCGTTTTTGCTACTTAGGATTTATCTTGCAAAAGAACGGAGAATTAGATGGAGATCTCAACCATAGAATACAAGCTGGATGGATGAAGTGGAAGAGTGAATCTGGCGTGTTGTGTGACCGCCGTATGCCACTGAAGCTCAAGGGAAAATTTTATAGGACGGCAATAAGGCCGGCGATGCTGTATGGCACAGAATGTTGGGCGGTGAAGCATCAACACGTACACAAAATGGGTGTAGCGGAGATGAGGATGCTTCGTTGGATGTGTGGGCACACGAGAAAGGATAAGATTAGGAATGAGGATATTTGAGGTAAAGTAGGAGTAGCCGAAATTGTAGGAAAATTGAGAGAAAATCGGTTACGGTGGTTTAGAAGTGTGCAAAGAAGGCCTACTGATGCTCTGGTTAGACGATGCGACTACGGGACAGAGGTTCATGGTCGAAGGGGTAGAGGAAGACCTAGGAAAACTTTAGAAGAGACTCTAAGAAAAGACTTAGAGTATTTGGATCTAACAGAGGACATGACACAGGACCGAGCACAATGGCGTTCTAAGATTCATATAGCCGACCCCACTCAGTGAAGAAGGCTTTGATATATTTAACGCAATACGTTGAAATGAAGAAAAGCTTATTTATTGATATCTCCGATAAGTTACAAATATGTACATATACATGAGTCAAAATAAACAAACAAGAGGGAGCCTTCACAAAGGTTGCTTAGGAGAAGTCTCAGCAGTCGGTAGAGCCCCAGAAAGAGAAGGCACCGGAGGGGGATCATTCGGAGCCTCAGTACTGGACAGAACCCTAGAAGAAGGAGGCATCAGAAGTTGATCATTTGGAGCTTCATTACGCGGTACAGCCCCAGAAGACGAAGGCAATAAATGCCTTTAGAACAAACCCACAAACCGCTGATGATCAAGTAAAACCTGACCATCAGATTCCTTCATCTGGTCAAGCTTCCTCTTCATGTTTATAGCATAGTCATGTGCGAGCCGGTGCAACTGTTTATTCTCATGCTTGAGCCCTCTAATATCCTGTTTGAGACTCATCACTTCAGTCGCCAATGATTCAACTTGGCGGGTTCGAGCAAATAGGCGTTGGGCCATATTAGACACAGAACCTGCACACTGAACACTTAGAGCCAGAGAATCCTTAACAGCCAACTCATCAAACCGTTTGGACAATAGTCTGTTATATTTGGGAGTGAGAAGGTTCCTGGCCACCACCGCAACAGTCATATCATTCTTCATCACGGAATCCCCAACGGTAAGAGGACCAGTAGGGGATAAGAAGGATGAGCGCCATATGTTGTCTGGAGAAGGCGTGGCTGCCTCTTCAACAAGGTTCAAGTCAAAACGACGGTCGGAGGGGCCATACATTTTCAAAGGTGTTGAAGAGAGAAGAGGTCGGACAAATCAAGATCGTAGAAGTGCAAGAAGGGAACTTCTACTAGTGAAGATTCAAGTGTGCTTTGGAACTTAATGCCAGCCTCTATTAAAATCTGCACTCGACGGAGCTTTAGAAATCGAAGAGGCGCCTGCCTAGAAATCGAAGAGGCGTTTGCTTTCTCAAAAGCTGGGCTGCTCAGAGACCACGAGGGCCAATCTCAGAAATCGAAGAGGCGTTTACTTTCTCAAAAGCTGGGCTGCTTAAAGACCACGAAGGCTGATCTCAGAAATCGAAAAGGCGCTTGCTTTCTCAAAAGCTGGGCTGCTTAGAGACCACGAGGGCCGATCTCAGAAATCGAAGAGGCACCTGTTTTTTTCAGCCTTGTCAGCACTTGTCACATACACACTCAGCTTTGCTGAAATTACGGGCATTCTGTTGAAGATTTCTGGTGAAGTAGAAAGCACGTGAATCTTACTGTTCAATCATCCACTTTCCACACGCACCATCAGCTCATGGGTACCACAGATAACTTTGCCAAAGATCTCTGACAAAGTTTAGACACGTGAAGGTTGTAGCTCCCGCTACATCGCTATGACTAAGAAGGGGAAAAGAATAGCAACGAAACAGCACTAACAAAGTTTAGACACATAAATTTTGAAGGTCTAGCTACTATATTATTACCCATAAGGGTAAAGGAACAGCACCACTGCTGGATAATTGGAAAGTCCCTGTGTGTCAACCTCTGTGCTCCGTGGCAAGGTAGACTAGCAAACATGCCCAACATTTACTCACATTCGAGAAAACACTCCCAACAAGATTGCTTGCTCCAAAATCGCAGAGGCATTGTCCTCCAAATCTCGAGAGCCAGACTCCCAACATGATTACTTTCTCAAAAATCGAAGAGACACCGCTCTTCGAATCTCGAGAGCCAGACTCCCAGCAGGATTGCTCTCTCAAAAATCGAAGAGGCACCGTTCCCCGAATCTCGAGAACCAGATCCTCGACAGGATTGCTTGTTCGAAAACGGAAGAGGCACCGCTTTCTCAATTTCGAGAGCCAGATCTCCTTGGATAAAGCTTGTCTGTAATCTTCACACGTAACATTAGCTTTCCAGATACCACAGACCACTTTTTCAAAGTGCTCTAACACACGTGAAGCTGGCAGCTCCCACTACCGTGCTATGACCAAGCAGGGTAAAGGAATAGCATTACTACTTGTTGTTAGGGAAACTCCTATATATGTCGACCTCCATCCTCAATGGACAGACATACCTGCAAAAATGCTGAACCCTTCCTCATATCTGAGAGGGCACTCCCAACGAAGCCTCTCGAAATACTCAGCTTTCTTTCCCCCCGATAATACCTCTGCAAATAAGCTACACCAGAGCAAGAATATCTCATATCATCAGGGTTAAAAGCAAGAGTATCCCATATCATGCTTTTTCCCTGTCTTTTCCTTTGGCCTTGTTCTTACCTGCAAGACAAGGAGAAAGAGAGCAATCAGTCAGCACTTGGAATCAAGCTTCCAGTCAGGAACTGACTGCCTGGAACCCTTTACCTGATTACTTACCTGACATTGCTCTCGAGTACTCATCTTCAACATCTTATGCTTCTAGAGAAGATACCACATCTGCCTGAGGAACAGATAGGGAAAGTGAGAAGGATACAAGGAAGCATGTGGAGACAAGCGTAATAGAACACGTGCCGATACATCCACTACTTTGTCAACAGCAAAAGTATCGCATATCAGCAGGGTCAAACGTAATCTAGATTTGATGGACTTGTTTTGACCCTCAAATTCTTCAGTCGGCCTTATACTCTGGAGGAAACCAGAAAATCCTCCTGCCCAATTCAAGAATAAGCCTATGGAAAGTTACTTCTTCAAAAGCAACAGTATCTCATATCATCTATTCTCCTTTTCTTCTCTTTATTCTTCATGCTGCCTGCAAGATAGGGAGAATGGGAACAATCAGCCGGAACTCGAAATCAAACTTCTGATCTGGGACTGATTGCTTGGAGCTCTGATTGCTTACCTTGTCTATCACCTCTTTCAGCAGATCCCCTAGCTCGGCGACTTGGGGGACTCCTACTACATGGTTTGTATCGCACTTGACCAAGCCTGAAACTACAAGTAAGCTTCAAGTGAAATTGATACATTACCTTATGCATCTCCACCAGTTAAAGATACCACCCCTGGATGGAGGAAGAGTACTTCCAGAGAAGATGCCACATCTACCTATGAGACAGATAAGGCAAGTGAAGACGAGAGCTTGAACCTATGTCATTTGTACTAAATCATTCACTTGTACTCACTAAAGGAGAGCTTGAACCTATGTACTTGTGTAAACCCTTCACAATTAATGAGAACTCCTCTATTCCGTGGACGTAGCCAATCTGGGTGAACCACGTACATCTTGTGTTTGCTTTCCTGTCTCTATCCATTTACGTACTTATCCACACTAATGACCAGAACAATCTAGCGAAGATCACAAACTTAATACTTTCTGTTGTACCAAAGTCCTCACTGACTGTGTGCATCAACAATCCTTAAGTCCTTACCTTTTTGCGTTGGTAATGGATGAGTTAACAAAACATATTCAAGATGATATTCCTTGGTGTATGCTTTTCGCAAACGATATAGTGTTGATAGATGAAACTCAGGAGGGGTAAATGCGAAGCTTAACCTTTGGAGAGAAGTGATGGAATCTAAAGGTCGCCTAAGCCGATCAAAGACAGAATATATGGAGTGCAAGTTCAGTGCAAATGGAGGCCAAAATGAGTTAGGGGTGAGGATCGGAGATTAGGAAATATCAAAGAGCGACTTTTTTCGCTACCTAAGATCTATCTTGCAAAAGAACGGAGAATTAGATGGAGATCTCAACCATAGAATACAAGCTGGATGGATGAAGTGGAAGAGTGCATCCGGCGTGTTGTGTGACCGTCGTAGGCCACTAAAGCTCAAGGGAAAATTTTATAGGACGGCAATAAGGCTAGCGATGCTGTATGGCACAGAATGTTGGGCGGTGAAGCATCAACACGTACACAAAATGGGTTTGAACATGTGCAAAGAAGGCCTACTGACGTTCCGGTTCGAAGATGTGACTACGGGATAGAGGTTCAGGGCCGAAGGGGTAGAGGAAGACCTAGGAAAACTTTGGAATAGACCTTAAGAAAAGACTTAGAGTACTTGGATCTAACGGAGGACATGACACAAAACCGAGCGCAATGGCGTTCTAGAATTCATATAGCCGACCCCACTTAATAGGAAAATGCTTTGTTGTTGTTGTTGTTGTAGTTACAATACAATACCCCTTAATTATTCTGTTTAGTCTTCTTTTTGGGTTTCGGTTTTGTCACAGTTCAGGGATTATTCACTTTCGACTATCTTGCTAGACTGGGAGGCAGCGGATGATGATTTCTGCTAGTTCCCCTTGTATCGGGCTTCTGGTTATTCACTGGTTGCAAATATTTTTTTAATAAAATTGTTCCTTTTCAAAATACAAAAGAAAGAAGGAAAGTTAAAACCTTTAATTATAAGCAATTGATTTTCTCTGAATCATGGATATAAATTGCTGTCGGAAAAAAAGGGAAAAACTGCGTGCATACTACTAAATGTAAATGAATTAACTCTGTGTGTGTGTATTTCTTGTAATGTATTGAGTCTTGACTATAGCATGTATTTCTTGTATTGTATTGGGTGAGTCGAACATCCAATTGCTTCGATTTGAATTATTCAGAGGATGCCTTCTTGACTATAGGTCCTCCATTTTTCATCTTACTTTTGAAACCCACAAAACATGCATTTGTACTGCATTGATCGCATAATGAATTCTTTACATGGATATGTTTAACAAGCAATAACGTTTTTGTTGAGTTCTTGATTCATTTTTCTGTTATATTTAACCCTCTCCTTCCATCTGCAGGCGGTACTTTTTCCATATAACATTTAGTCCTACGTCTACTGCACTTCTGCGGCTGATATAAAATTCACATCATGGATGTACGCGAGGCCTGAACTAGGACATCTATGTAATAACCTTAGGGTCGATAAATGATATCATTAGTGTAAAATAAAGTTATGTACAGTTGGCAGTACGATAAAACGATCTGGCATTCAGTTTCCGCCTTAAGCTCTGAATGCTGGACAAATTAAGAGGTTATTACAGTTATGTACATGTAGGGACTAGGGATAACGAAAATCCCTGACCCAAGGGAGAAAGGAGTGGTTAGAACTCGGGAATGGGTTCTATGCCAGTTTTTGTAGTATATATAAAGATGAAGCTCTACACTTTTCGGGATTTGATTTTTGCAACAGGATGCTTATATTGAGGCTAATGTAAGTATCATGTATATATGTGAAATTATTATCTCATGAAATTTGAATGCCTAATGCCATTGGTACGTGGACAGTCGAATGATTTATTAGGTTATTTGTGATCAAAGAAGACTACAATTTGCAACAACATTATTAGTTTTTATAACGGATGTTTTACATTTTAACGAATTCATAAGTTGAGGTATGACATTACAATGTTTAAAACATGATGTATGAGATTGTGGTTCGATCTATAGTTGAGGTAATTTTATATAATTTACCCTAATTAGAAGCACAAGTAAAAGTTAAGGATGATTGGTTAGATTGCTCCATTGGATTGTACACAAGACATTCGAAAGGAAATTCATAATTCTTATTATTCTTTTTTTTTCTTTGAAAGGGGAGACGACTAGTGGCGAATTAAGGTTATCCAACCCTTTGAAACTGGAAGAGACTAGTTGGGAATTGCACTTTACCCATGGTCATGATTAAGCAAATTCATAGCTTACAAAGTATCGAACTTAAAGACCTCTCATTTTTTTTCTTCACCGAGTTGTTGTTCGCACTTTTCCACTAAGCCACTTGTCATAGTTGGAAATTCATAATTCTTTACAATTAATTCATTTTCTTTGAGATTTACAAGGCCAAGTGAAACTCGGTGACAGATTATAATTACAAGAAATTGTTGCTTTCCAATAAATCTAATCCAAGGATGGATAACTATATACTTAGAAGAATAATATTATTGACGAGCAGTAGTGTTGTGGTGAGTTAATTTGAGTGCTTCTTGTCGGATGCATGCAAGGTTTAGTTTGATCTCCTTACAAAGTCTACCCTCAACAAGGCGAACGGGCAGCCACATCTTTGGCTTTACATCAACCATGTAGGAGAGACTTGTGTGCACTTGCACTTGCTGCTGCTGCTGTAATTGCATCATTAATTTTCCTAATTAGGGCCGGCATTGACGGGCTTGAGCGCTCCTGTATATTATATATAATGTATGTATGTATATGTATATCTATAGATAGTGAGTTAAGTTAGTACCTGCGGGTGTGGGTGTTTCTGTTGGAGAGACCATTTTCCTTGAAAGATTTCGAAGTCGCCTTCAACCATGTTAAATCGGATATCACGCTTGTGACCGAAATTATTAGGAAGGGTCTCAAGTGGAGTCTCGTAACAATCTACGATCCCTTTAGCATTGAATTTCAGCCCCAACGCCAACTTCTGCTCCCCAATCTGTTACTAATTAATTCATTCAGATAACATATTTAATTTGATCTCCTTAACTGTAAAGCACCAGATTCTCATGCCCTGCTATTAGACAAATGAGAGAGAGAGAGAGAGAGAGAGAGAGAGAGAGAGAGAGAGAGAGAGAGAGAGAGAGAGAGAGAGAGAAAGAGAGACCTGCAAAAGCCGAGCATAGCCGTCCGTCTTATCGAGCACTTGGCAGACGGCGAGTCCCGGAATGAAGTCGGCCAATCTCTCGTAATCAGTCAATAGATTCCAGACGGTGTTGAGTGGGGCTTCTATCCCAATTTCCAACCGGATCCTCCGACAGTTGTTTCCCGTCTTCTCTATCTCTATTTCTATATCTATGTCAAGATCAATTTCTTCGCCTATGGCTACGGATTCTGTAGCATCGTCATCGTCATCATCCTGGGACAAGATGGACGAATCGACCTTGTTTGAAGATGAGCACTGCACCTGCACATGAGGACTGCTACTGAATTGAGAGACGGCGGTGAAAAGGTTTGGATTTCTAAAAATAGAAAAAGAAAAATCAGTCGCTGTCGCTGCAAGGTTAGGGCTTTTTTGTGGTACCAGCAGCAATGCTTTTGGAGTGGGAGTTGCAGTTGCAGTTGCAGCAGTGGAACAAGGGATATGGAGCAGAGTTGTGTAACTACTAGGACTTGGAGCTTGCATTTTCATTCATTCACTATCAGTCACTCACACAAATGAAGCCTTATTCTTATCTCAATCATCAATATCTTATCTATTTCTCTTCTTTTATTATTTGTCCTCTTTCTACTTGTAGATTCAAATAGGGGATGTAAGTTGGAGTGGAGTATTTATTAAATATAGCAAAAAATTAACTCTTAATTTCAAAAATGTCACTTTTTATAAAAAAATTCAAATATATCCAAAATTTTACTTAAATAATCATAAATACTCTCAAATTTAACAATTAAATAAATTAAAGGTTTTTTAGATACTGTCACCTCAAGCTCCAACTTCACCTTTGCTTCTACACTCCACCAGCACAACCTATCCCCTTCGACCCTCTCATCACCGACATTGAGCGCCGTAGTGGTTACCGCAAGTGGGAGCAGCAAAATTTCAATCATGCCTTCAATGCCTTTTTTCTTACTAATATCAAAAATAGTTTTTAAAGTTAATCTACATGTTGTTATATGATTGTATTTGTGAGACCCACGTTAATGTAGAACAACAAAGAGATAGAGGAGATGTGTCAAAAACACACGAGGCTTGACAAAAAAATGATAGAAGAGCAATGCTCAATTCTTCATTACCATAAAATTATAATTCCAAATTGTCTCCTTTAACATATCAAACTCCTTCCCTAATATACTAGTGTGCCAAAACATCTACATCAATGCAAATACAACTCCCTAAGCCACCGAAGCATATTAAAGGGCAATTGTTCCACCTAGCCACTTAATTTAAAACACAACTTACAATGCATCAAAATTACTACAAAATATTAAATCAAAGCCTAAGATACATGAATCTCAAAGTAATAATTAACGGAATAGCCAAATACCAAAATACCAAAAGCCCCGTTGAATAAACTCTTTATGCATTGCATCAGACTCTCCGGGTGAGAAAGAACTTGTCCACGAGTTCACTAATTTCAAGCCAAGCTCTTTCCAAATCGCCGAGTTTAGAAACCATTTTGCCTCACTTCTCTTTCTTTTCTTCTTCGAACTAACAAAAATATTACTCGCATGGTAGAAACAAAGATTCTTACTTTCCCAAAATTGTAGTAACCTACGTAACTTTTCACGAAAGATATAATGGCTTCAAAATCATAATTAACTCTTTCCTTGCATTCAAATAGTTGTTGATGGATCCATAGATAAAGTCATACCAAATGGAAACATAAAACTGAAAGTTAGGAGCCTTTTCCTCAACCGTAGGCAAATAAGTAGTATAATTTGTAATGTTTGAAGCATCCAGCGAAATAATATTATATGAAATCAGGTCCACACTCATTGTTCCATCTCTCCCATGAACCAAGAAGACGTCATTAGAACCACTAGATGGATTGGCAAAACCTTTTGCTTCGAGATCCCCCTTTGTGCAAGACACGAAATTGTGTAGAGAAATTGATTTGCAAGCATCAAATATATCAATTGATGAATAATCCATCTTGTTATGATGAAGAGATTCATCAATGACCTCTTTTTTTTGAACATGTATCTCCATCTTCATGATATTCATCATAGATAGGTGGTAAGGTGCAATCATAAGTATAGCCCAATTCATCATTATCAAACTCATTTTCAAAGATAAGTGATACTAATGGGGTTACCTTCAAATTTGAAACTTTAGGCATCACCATTTGTTCATTTTGATGAGTATTTGGGTTCACCTTATCAGATTTGCATTCAACAATGCAAGACCTTGTTGGAAATGTGCCCTAAAGCCAATCATGTGATGATACTTTACGGACATTTCACATGTTAAACTAATCTAGTTTTACATATAAAGGGCATAAATTATTGTTTGAGCCGTCTCATATAAATGTTATATGCTTAAACGATAAAGTCCAAGGAATATGTGATTGGGAGAATGTAATCTAATGAAGTTAGATTCATGAGACCATTCTTTCGTAGACACATCCTAAATGTTCCTGATCATAGGATTGCCAATTGGACGTTGACAGTCCGTTAAGATCAGTACGTACTATGTCTTCTCTCAGGGAGAGTGATTAGTCTCGAGTCATTGGTGTGTGTGACATCAAGACAAGTACGTAGGTGCTCAATAGAGAATGAGTTCACTGAACGTGATCAACGAAGAGTTCTTATATTCCATGTCACATGAGAACTCATGGTTGGGATAATGCAAAGTAGTCCTTTGACCTGAGGCATCACAGTTGTCTTGTGGTTAAGTCCTTGATCTTTGATTATGTCAAAGTCACCCCCTCGGGGTGTCCACGGCATCGTTGGGGTTAAGCCACTTAGCTATGGAGACAAGTGAATGCGCAACAAGGGATCTCTAACCTTCAAACAGTTGAGGGAGAATACTCTATGATATGATTTGAAATCTCTGGCCAGAGTATGAATGAGATTAGGGAATGCGTTCCAAATCACATTCAAGGAAATCATATAAGCACACGAATCACATTGGATAGTAGACATGAATAAATAAACTATCATACCAAACAATGTGGACAAGAGTATTAGATTAGAGAAGGACCGTATTGCATTTGTAATCCCAAACTGAATAGGTTCTCTATCCTCTTCTGATTAGCTTGGGTAACCATGATATGCTGCTAGGTGTCACTCATGGTTTGTGGAAGCCCTAAACGTGTGTAATCACTAAAGGGAGAATTGAAAATAGTTTCAATTCACAATCGATGTAAAATGGTTTTAATCGCCCACTACCTCGCTAAAAGGAACCTAATGGATCGCACACCATAAAAGGTGGAGATTGAAGATTAAACGGAAATGAGTAAGAATGATTAAATGGTTTAATCATTTATTTATGGCAAGGATTAATTAATATGTTAATTAATCAAACGAATAAGTTCGTTAAAGACTTCGGGATAGTTTTGGACCTTAAGGCCCAATGGGCTTCGAACGTCAAGCCCATTAACTTAAGTTGTATGACAATTTAATGAATGAAGATTCATTAAAGCCCAAAAGCCCAAAATCCCCTAAATGGCAAGCCATAGTGTGATGAATTAGGGTTTTGGTTATTTAGGTCACTTAAAGGAGTGACTATATAAATGACTTTATAACAAAATATTCATTAAGTGATTAAGGGTTTATTTTGGGGGAAAATTGGTGAGAATTGTCTCTCCATTTTCTCTCTAAAGAGGCCAACACCTTGGAGGGTACATCTAGCAATCCTACTACTCCAAGGTCACTCATTTCTTCTACAATCTAACCTTGGTGAAGAGACTTAGAGGTTCTCAATTTTGGGAACTTAGAGAACCTATTCTTCCATCCAAATCCATGGATCTAAGAAGCAAGGAATGAAGGCCCTATCTCTTTGGGTGATTAGCCTTTGCTTATGCAAAGAGGAATCTACAAAGGTAATAATTTCAACTCACTTTGTTTTGAGTTGATTATTGGTTCACCAATCTACTAGGCTTTGAATTTCATGGTAATGTTTTGTTTTTGAGTGCATGCAAGCATGATTCCGCCTTTAATTGTTAATTGCATGTTATATGATGTTGCTCAAATGAACATGTTTTTCAAAATAAATCCTTCAAGTGGTATCAGAGCCTAGGTCTAGTAGTTGGTGAATCCTTTTGGGTTTTGTAGTTCATAAGTTTATGATTTAAAAGTTGTAATTGTTACAAGCTTTATTCTTGCTTCTTTGAATGAAAATTTTGTTTGAAAATTTGCCATCTCAAATGTTGTAGATGTAGTTCATATGAGGATGAATATTGGAGCTAAAATTTGGTGCCATGATTTTGGGGATTTTCGGCCAAATCCAAAGGGTGATTTTTTGGGTTCATGTTTGTCTTGTTAAAAATGTTTTAAGGTGACTTTTGGAACCCCTAAGTACCCTAGGATGTTAACACCATTTTGAATGGTGAAAATTTGAGTTTTATGGCTTGAAAACATTCATGGAGCTCTTATGGGTTTTCATGGATGTTCTTCAATGTTCTTGATGTTCTTGCCAAGAACAAAAAGGTTTTGTGTTTTGATTCAAAGTTTTGAATATTTCATAAAGTTTATGTTATATGTTTTTCAAATGATTTATCATGTATTTAAAGTGTTAAATATTTGTATAAATGATGATGGAAACATCAATCATCAAAACATATATTATTTTTATGAAAGTATTTAAAGTGTTAAATATTTGTATAAATGATGAAAGAAATATCAATCATCAAAACATATATTATTTTTATGAAAGGTGAAAGCACTACTTGATTGTTTTTGACAAAACTAATAAATCAAAACACCCACCACTCCTTTTTATCCCTAAAAACCGGCCACCCTAATAAAATAGGGTATTTTTTGGGCTTTTATGCAATTACATAAAGTTTTGATACTTTTGTGTATTTGTACTTTGACCCGAAAGTTTACGTTTTGACGTTAAGGCCTAAAAACGCTAAAGGACAAATTGTTTTGCTCCTTTAATGAAGTTTTGAATTTATTTAAATTTTGGGTTCTAGTTGTATTTACATGAAGTAGTGACTTTTGTGTTTTTACAAAGTGACCCCAAAAGTTTATGTTTTCGCAATATGGCCCAAAAAGTTGTGGTTATTGCATGATGGCCCAAATAGGATGAGAACAAAATTGTTTTGTCTCTTTAAATGAGAATTGGATTTTCATTTTGTTTAGCTCCACTTAAATCAATTTTATGGATACAAAAACCAAATGAAAATGTTGCATTCAATTAATTAGTTAAAGCGTTAATTAATTAAAGGATGATTATGAACCTAAGCCTAATATAATTGAGCTATGTGAAAGGCGTTTCAAATTTGTTTGAACCATGGGAATGTGTAGATTAGATTTTGGTTGTAATTTGATTTGATCAAATGTTGTAAAAGGGCATAAGTCCTTCTTTACTTTAAGGTAATTTGTTTTATGCAAATGTTGTAATGAGCATAAGCTCATCCTTTACTTTGAAGTATTTCTTTCTTGCTTTATATGATATGCATGAAAATGAAGTAATTGGGTCCAACGCCCCTAAGACAACACGCCTTAATGTGATTAAACGCGTAACTAAAATCAATCTCCATCCCTAGACCGAGATTCAACACAAGGCTCGTGTTGAATCTAAACAAAGGTTCATAGTCATCCTAAGGCCCTAAGGCAACTATATAGTCCATCAAATGAATGCAAACCTTATGTTAGTAGTAACATATACTCTTGCTTTAAAAACCGTTTTAAAAGCATAGTGGGAGTATTATGTACAACTAAAACAATCATATGGACCAATAGTTGTAATAGGACCAAAATAGTTTTAATAGAGATTAAAATGTATGTTTATATGTGATGAGACCTAAAACCCTCAACCAAACCATTATTAAGTTGATAAGCGTGAGAGTGCTTAGAACACTCTTTCGTGGCCTTCCACCGTGGTGGGCTTCAATCGTTTGTGACTCGTACAATGTATTCGTCCAGTTCTGGGGTTGCAAAGTATGTGCTTACATTCAGGAGAAGCCTATAAACATATGATGAAGTGAAAGGTAGGCAACGAGTGTGGCCAATATGGAGTTCTTCTGAGGCCATTCTTGAACCCCTACTTGAACTAGCATGGTGGGAATGACTTAACTAAGTGCAATGGTGCCAATATGGAGTTCTTCTGAGGCATCATTCTCTAGAGGCCAAACAAGATGGGTACTTGCATTAGTTGCAAATGAGTAAGCGTACTCTCTCATTATTATTGTTGCTAGCCAATATGGAGTTCTTCTGAGGTGGGCTTGGTAATAGTGAGTCTCCCATAACCTACTAAGAGTTTCATCCAAAACTCTCGAATTCCAATGAGGGATATGGAATTTGCCAAAAATAGTGGGTGGTGCTATTTTGATTTAAAGACCCGAATCAAATGGCTTAAAATCAATCAATTTATATTCGTTATGTATTTGATTACCAATATATTTGCAAACGCTATCCAACACTTGACAAATAAAAGCCGAACGTTTAGTTTACGGACTTGGTACTACAAAACCATAGATTGTCTTTAATGGCTTGTAAATGTACCTAAGTAGTCTCATCCTCACAATCTTCCTATTGATAATGATCATTAGAAGAATATGTTAGAAAAGGTCTATCATAGAGAGGACAACACTTTTAATGTCATAATTCTTCAATTACAAATTGTTGTATGAAGAAATAAGAGTTGCTTTGAACAACCCTTAGTCAATACAAACACTTAGTGCTTATTTCTTTGTTAATTGAACAAAGAACTTGAGAAGTAAGCACAAGGGCATGGACACTTTATGTGCCATGATTCTTCACTTACAATTTGTTGTGTGAAGAAATAAGAGTTGCCTTGTACAACTCTTTAAAGTTTGTAATTATGTTTAGAACATAATGGTTGGTTGACAAAAATAGTCCATTAACATGGACTTATGATGATTTTGAATCATTGAATGTTGAAGTGATAAACCACTTAACGAGACGGAAACTAGGCAAGGACTTCACCTTTGTTTCCCTATCCTAATCGTTCACTAAGTTTATTGTAAACTATGTAGTGAACAATAAACCACATGCTCTCCAAAATTGTTTGATGTGTATAACACAATTGAAAAAAGGTTTCAAGAGAGATAGTGGGAGTTTAGGGACCATGACTAATGTAGTCAAAGGTGAAAGTCAAATAAAGAAGATAAATAACTCCAAGGGAACAAACTTTCTTTATGAAAGGATGGACATTGGAAGGGGTATTTGCAAGAAATGTCTTGCAAGTGTCAAGGACACACCTTTCGAAGGTGTTGTAAAATGTTCTTGAAAAGTTCAAAACAGTTGGTTCTTCTACTTGAATGTATGATTCCGTATTAGTAACTATGTTTTACAAATCGTTGTAAAAGTGTGACTAATAAGAAGTAGAAGATATATGAGAGAAGAAAAGGTGCTTCACATACGAAACGTGAATCAAATGTAGATCTCTGTGAAAACAGATAGTACTTACTTCCTCATATAAACTACCAAAGAAATTGGATTATAGTAATCTAATTGATTGTCTCTATAGTAGAGATGATATGGTAGTGTTAACTGTTTAGAATATAATGATGCTTAAAACCCAAAAGGTTGCAAGGTAGTGACTAATCCCAACTAAATTGTGATACCTCTAAAACATAAGTTACGAGTTGGTGAAACAAGGATGTTTTGGATCGTTAGATCCGGATCCAATACCTTCTTGTTAAAATTGTATAGAGGCGAAATGTTCGAATCTTTATTCTTTTGGAAAGAAGAAAGAATCACAAAGTTGTTGAGATTAATTCACTTAGATGTTAGTGGCACTTGTCCACAACATAATACTACTCATGTTATATGACATTCACCGAAGATCACTCTCGGTTGGACTATAGTTTATTTTGAATAAACACAAGTCCGAATACTTTGCAAAAGGTTTCAAAGAATTCAAGAAATGTAAATAGATGAGTAAGATATCTAAAGTATTTACCTCCTTAGATTTGATCCAAGGAAAGGTAACACTTTACATGAGTTTCCTTGAAAGATATCAAGGAAAATAGCATCATAAGATAATGTATTTCTCCATTAGGAGAAGAACGAACTCAAATAAGATTTAGTTCATTAGATGTTATCTATTACCCATATATAGGATATATACTTCTAAAACAATATGATTGTCAATTAGAAGATCTTCCAAAATTTTCATAACTCCATAAGATGTAGTTGGAAAAGAAAGACAAATCTTAAGCATGTTAAAGATTTGGGGTTGTGTGCTAACTAGCAATATTTGTTTGATAACAATCTTGTAGGATATCCTTAAAATAACTTTTGGATATCGCTTCTATAAACCAACTAACAAAGGTTGTTTTGTTAGGTAGTTCATTGTAATCCTACAATGTGATTTGCCTAAGATGCAAATGAACGAGAGATAGAACTCAAAGAATGGGTTCTTTGAGAGACAAGAAAGTAATCAACAAATATAACAACCTAGTTCCTATACCACAAGCTCCAAGGTAGTCGATAAGAATGAAAATCCTTATGACTACATTGAGTGCATATACGATATATACTCAAGAAAATGGTAAAGTACCATTTGACTCGAAATAATGAAACCTTCAAGCTAATTGGTAGCTTAAGGTGACTACAATCAAAGAGAATGGTTGACTTTGAAGAAACCATCTTTGAGATAGTCTTGGTTTCAATTAATTCGAAGATTGCTAGCTACAACTAAATGGTGATTCAATGTTTTGACATAATATGGGTTTCCGAAACCATTATTAAGATAGTCTTGATAATATATGTCTAAAACTATAAATCACAAGACATGTAAGTTGTAGAGATCCATCCATCATGGATCTTAGCAAGTTAGTGGGAGCTATTTGCATTTTATGAGAAAAGGATCAAATCGTTTGATTTCTCATAAAGATGTAAATGAATCTTTTGTTTACTAGTTTTACAAAAGATTAGTGGGAGTTAATCATGTTCCTAAAATTTAAGTATATATATGATATATTAATTTTGGAAATGAAAAGAAAGCTTCTTCGTTAAAGTTATGACTTTAACCATTCTATAAACGATAGAATGTATATGGGAGATATAGTCTATATACATGGGATGGAAATCTATAATGATATATTTCATGATATAATTGGATTATATCAATCCCTAATAATAGACAATGGATGCTAGGAAGTTTCTCATATGATGATAAACTTCAATAAGAAGGACGATTCTAGTGAGACTAGCAAGTTGCCCTTCTCAAAGGGAACGTACCCTTTGACTCCCAAAGAAATAATGCGTAAATTGAATCCTTTATGCATACGCAGAAAGGTGATTTATGTATTTCATATTGTATGAAAAACATTGATATGAGTTGTACCTAGAACGGTACAAGATGATATCAGTGCAAGCCCAGGATCAGAACCATGGCAACTGTCAAGTGAGTCCTTAAGTATTTGAGAAATACTAAAGGATAAATTCCTCAAAGATCGAGGAAGAATCAAAGTGACGTAATGGAAGCATAAATGTATTAGATTATGAATCTAATCCATCATTGGATGTTTCTTCATTATGAATGAAGAGATAAACAGATATCTCTTTATTATGACTAAAGAGATATTTGGATGGAAACATTAAAGTATGACTTTAGTGTGTTCCATTATGAATGCAAGATATATTGCCATATAGAAGTTTACAACAATGTTGTTTGGATGGGAAAGTTCATTTATGAACTCTCTATTCCGTTCCAACCAGAAAGTGTATGACACTAATGGGGCGATAGCTCAAGCCTGGGAATCAAGGTCTCATCAAGATCCGAACTCAAATGAGAGACTGAACCACATGATTGAGAATCATGTATAATGGTGACGTCGTTATTCTCAAGGTTGCTTCTATGGATAAAACATATAGATGTCCACTGTCTAGGCCTACTATTCAGCCATTTATGAAATGACTACAGAAGAGGTATCATCAAGATGACCAAGCTGATTGGCTCTAGTGCAAGTGGGAGATTGTTGGAAATGTGCCCTAAAGCCAATCATGTGATGATACTTTACGGACATTTCACATGTTAAACTAATCTAGTTTTACATATAAAGGGCATAAATTATTGTTTGAGCCGTCTCATATAAATGTTATATGCTTAAACGATAAAGTCCAAGGAATATGTGATTGGGAGAATGTAATCTAATGAAGTTAGATTCATGAGACCATTCTTTCGTAGACACATCCTAAATGTTCCTGATCATAGGATTGCCAATTGGACGTTGACAGTCCGTTAAGATCAGTACGTACTATGTCTTCTCTCAGGGAGAGTGATTAGTCTCGAGTCATTGGTGTGTGTGACATCAAGACAAGTACGTAGGTGCTCAATAGAGAATGAGTTCACTGAACGTGATCAACGAAGAGTTCTTATATTCCATGTCACATGAGAACTCATGGTTGGGATAATGCAAAGTAGTCCTTTGACCTGAGGCATCACAGTTGTCTTGTGGTTAAGTCCTTGATCTTTGATTATGTCAAAGTCACCCCCTCGGGGTGTCCACGTCATCGTTGGGGTTAAGCCACTTAGCTATGGAGACAAGTGAATGCGCAACAAGGGATCTCTAACCTTCAAACAGTTGAGGGAGAATACTCTATGATATGATTTGAAATCTCTGGCCAGAGTATGAATGAGATTAGGGAATGCGTTCCAAATCACATTCAAGGAAATCATATAAGCACACGAATCACATTGGATAGTAGACATGAATAAATAAACTATCATACCAAACAATGTGGACAAGAGTATTAGATTAGAGAAGGACCGTATTGCATTTGTAATCCCAAACTGAATAGGTTCTCTATCCTCTTCTGATTAGCTTGGGTAACCATGATATGCTGCTAGGTGTCACTCATGGTTTGTGGAAGCCCTAAACGTGTGTAATCACTAAAGGGAGAATTGAAAATAGTTTCAATTCACAATCGATGTAAAATGGTTTTAATCGCCCACTACCTCGCTAAAAGGAACCTAATGGATCGCACACCATAAAAGGTGGAGATTGAAGATTAAACGGAAATGAGTAAGAATGATTAAATGGTTTAATCATTTATTTATGGCAAGGATTAATTAATATGTTAATTAATCAAACGAATAAGTTCGTTAAAGACTTCGGGATAGTTTTGGACCTTAAGGCCCAATGGGCTTCGAACGTCAAGCCCATTAACTTAAGTTGTATGACAATTTAATGAATGAAGATTCATTAAAGCCCAAAAGCCCAAAATCCCCTAAATGGCAAGCCATAGTGTGATGAATTAGGGTTTTGGTTATTTAGGTCACTTAAAGAAGTGACTATATAAATGACTTTATAACAAAATATTCATTAAGTGATTAAGGGTTTATTTTGGGGGAAAATTGGTGAGAATTGTCTCTCCATTTTCTCTCTAAAGAGGCCAACACCTTGGAGGGTACATCTAGCAATCCTACTACTCCAAGGTCACTCATTTCTTCTACAATCTAACCTTGGTGAAGAGACTTAGAGGTTCTCAATTTTGGGAACTTAGAGAACCTATTCTTCCATCCAAATCCATGGATCTAAGAAGCAAGGAATGAAGGCCCTATCTCTTTGGGTGATTAGCCTTTGCTTATGCAAAGAGGAATCTACAAAGGTAATAATTTCAACTCACTTTGTTTTGAGTTGATTATTGGTTCACCAATCTACTAGGCTTTGAATTTCATGGTAATGTTTTGTTTTTGAGTGCATGCAAGCATGATTCCGCCTTTAATTGTTAATTGCATGCTATATGATGTTGCTCAAATGAACATGTTTTTCAAAATAAATCCTTCAGACCTAGCATCCTCAAGCCAACTACCAAACCTTGACATTTGGGTATTCCACCATCGTTGGTTGTGCTTCTTGCTTTTTGATCCACCATGCTTCCTTCGAGCTTCTAGGCATTCAATTCGCAAGGCAAGCAACTCGATTTCTTGTCGCAACTCTTGAATTTCGTCATCTCGATCAACTCTCAAATCCCCAAGCTCTTGGTTACCACGCCTTCCTCTACCTCCCATCATTTCCATTTAGATAAAGAGCGCGGAAGCAACCCAAAGAGTGTAGCGAAGCTCTAGTACCAAATAATGCAGAATGACAAAGAGATAGAGGATATGTATAAAAAACACACGAGGCTTGACAGAAAAATGATAGAAGAGCAATGCTCAATTCTTCATTACCATAAAATTATAATTCCAAATTGTCTCCTTTAACATATCAAACTCCTTCCCTAATATACTAGTGTGCCAAAACATCTTCATTAATGCAAATACAACTCCCTAAGCCACCGAAGCATATTAAATGACAGTTGTTCCACCTAACCACTTAATTTAAAACACAACTTACAATGCATCAAAATTACTACAAAATATTAAATCACAACCTAAGATACATGAATCTCAAATTAATAATTAACGGAATAGCCAAATACCAAAATACCAAAAGCCCCGCTGAATAAACGTCTTATGCACTGCATCACACGTGGTGCCACATCATCACACTAACAGAACAATTGATAGATTTTGCACGAAAAAAACTAAATGATCATGATAGACAAATTAAAAAAAAGACTAAAATGATTCATGATAAAGAAATTCAAGAATACTACTATTGATTATCATTAATCGTTAAGGACCAGATTAAAGAGTTATGTCAATGTCACGAATCATTTTGGCTAAAAAGTCTTTAATTTATTTGATTGTTAAATTTGAGGATATTTGTATCTATTTAGATGGAATTTTGGATATATTTGAAAAATTTTATAAAAAAAAATGACATTTTTGAAAGATTTTATAAAAAATGACATTTTTGAAATTAAGGGTTAATTTTTAGCTATTTTTGATAAATACACGTTGCAGAGTCGGTTCTCTTAGTTACCGGCAATGTTTGAAATATCTTGAATATGTTCGATATTTTCACGAGAATATCCAAAAATTCAGGGAACGATATAAAGAAAGGAGGCGAAGTGTACATTTCACCCCATATCCCCAATATTTCTGGAAATCAGTCAATTTCCTCGATATCTTATGCATCCTTGCAGAAATTTCAACAAAAAATGTACAGACTAGTGGTCAAGTTTTCCCTCTTCATTTCTTTTCACGTTTTCTTTTATTATTTGTGCTCTTTCTACTTGAGTAGTAGCATGTAGGGGATGTAAGTTGGAGAGTCGGTTCTCTTAGTTATCAGGTGATCAATTTTTCATACCTACCTTTAGATTTGACTAGCAATGGTGTCGGGTTTAAAACTGTACATACCTTGTAATTTGTTAAAGCTGGATGCTTAGAATATCAAAAGTGACATTGTTTTTTCATAAGACATTGGAAAAATCACGTCAGAACTTTAATGAAACAACATTTGAATCAAATGGCATGAAACCACGGAGAACATAAATTGTAAAAAAGAAGTTGAACATAATAACCCTTTAGAAAAATCTATTAACCAAGAATGGAAAGTCATTTAGAATAGAAATAACTAATGAAGAAATGCGGAAACAAATCAGTACCATAAGCTGTATAGCATTTGGATGAACTATATATAAAACATACTTGATAGAGCATGTAATCGTTTTAACAACATTGTTTGTACCATACTTGACCAATCCCGAAACTACTGAGCACCGGTCAACGTTATACCGTCAAGGACCCAGAAGAGTTTCCCTCCAACCAGGAGGCCAATCACAGCGTGACACGTGTTGACATCAAAAGCCAATCATAGCGCGACACGTGTCAACATCAGAAGCCAATCACAACACGACACGTGTCAATGTCAGAATGAAACTAGGAACTATCTTTTATAAATAGAGATCATGCTCTCACAATATTTCCTAATGTCATTTGTACTAAATCATTCACTTGTACTCACTAAAGGAGAGCTTGAACCTATGTACTTGTGTAAACCCTTCACAATTAATGAGAAATCCTCTACTCCGTGGACGTAGCCAATCTGGGTGAACCACGTACATCTTGTGTTTGCTTCCCTGTCTCTATCCATTTACATACTTATCCACACTAGTGACCGGAGCAATCTAGCGAAGGTCACAAACTTAACACTTTCTGTTGTACCAAAGTCCTCACTGATTTTGTGCATCAACATTTGGCGCCGTCTGTAGGAACGACACTTATTCCCACTATCTTCAGCTTTGTTAAGCTGGTTTCCACCATTCGTACACTCTCTTTTGACCAGGCATCCCTCTCCAACATGCGGAGCGAAAGAAGCCACAGCATGAAAATGACACCCTTCTTGCACTTAGTGCTAAGCAACGAAAGAAGGAAAGAAAGAGGGTTGCTCTTCAAGCTAAAGTCGATGAGCTAGAAGCTCAGAACAACAATATAGCAATGAAGAATGAGGTCCTCCAAGAGCAGTATAAGAAGCTCTTTGAGATGCTCCATGAAACTAGGCGTACTCAAACACGCAAGCTCGTTACCCGTGTTGACATTAACAATCATCTGGGTGCCCCCCAACACAGAGGGTCGCCTTCCTTCGACATGGGTATCCCTGATGAGGAGCGAGCTAATCATCAAAACATTGATCAACATGAGACTTCTCTCAACCCAGCTGTTTCGACCCGAAGTAGGAGAAGTGGAGAAAGACACCTCCTTACAGAAGGAGTGGAAGGATCAAAAGCCATCTTTTGCGACTGTCGAGATTTCCTAAAGCAACATCGAGACAATCCCATCCATGTAAGCTCGAAGATCAATAACCCAAGGGTCTCTGAAAGACTCGGTCCCCTCCCATGTCCTAGGCCGGCTACCAATTTGGGGAAAGGGCAACAAGTCCTAGAGAAACACGAAGGTATAAGGGACTCAGAGATGTTCTGACAGACATACCTTGGAAGTCAACACGGCGAGTCCAGGGAAAAATCACATGCTCTTGATCAAACCTTCATACTTCCAAGAGGATATAGAGATTTGCGAAAGAAAGCTTTAATGGTACATGACTCCACTCAGGACCCTCTTGTTCTACAGCTTCTTAAGGAAGTAAACAAGTTGAAGGCCGAATGACAAGCTGAGATACCTGATTGGAACCAAGCTAGGCCTGGCCCGCTTACAAGGAGGATCCTCAACACCCCCTTCAAGCGAAGACAAAACAAAAGCTTGGTTTACAACTCTATACTGGAAGGGATGACCCAATTGAACACCTTAACCTCTTTGAGTCCCCCATGGCATATTGGATGCACACCGACAAAGAGCAATGTCTTCTCTTCCCCTCCACCCTCTCTGGCGGAGCTCTAAACTGGTATTGCTGTGTTCCACCTGAGACAGTAGACTCATTTGAGGAACTAAGGAAACTGTTTGTCTCTCAACACATCTTCCAGACCGATCGCTTGCATTCTGCAGATGACTTGTACACCATTCGCTAGAAGCTGGACGAGTTACTACGAGAGTATGCCGATCATTTCAGCCATGAGTATTCTCGCTGCGCTAAGGCAGATGACAAGACCGCCATCAAGGCCTTCACGGTAGGCCTACGTGATTGTTTCTTCAAGTACATGATCAATGCCAACACTTGAAAGACTTACTCTGAGGTGATGGCACAGGCTTACAACCATACCTCCGCTGAGGCAAGGACATATCAAGGGAAATCCCCCACAACCACCCCTTATCAGCAAGTAGGGAGTGGAAGTCAGATTTAACCAAATGAGAAGACCTTAACCTTCCAAACGACAGCGGCGGTCTCGGATAAGGAACCCATAGTTCCTGAGATCCTTGTAGCTTCAAATGCAGCAATTTCGCAGGGGTTTGCTCGCCCGATAGTAGATGAACCTTCTTCTCCTCCCCAAGATCAGACTCAGGTCCTGGAATATTTTCTTCTTGCTTCTTCCTCTGGTGACCTTTTTGCTGACAATTACTGCTTTCTTTGGATATATCCAGGATGCAGGCACAGGTTCAGGTGCAGCTCTTTCCCCTCCTGCTGGCGGTGAAGGATCTTCACCCCAACCAAGAGTTAGTACATTCTCTGGTGAAACTCCGGGGTTGAGTCAGGTAAATTTCTTCTCTCCAAAACCTCTTTTTGCTTCAACCTGTATTCAGATTATCTTGACCTAGTCTTTTGGTTTTTGTAGCAAGCTTCAAAAGAAACTTCCCTTCCTCCATTGGCTCGTAAATCACAGCGCCCTCATCCTCATTCATCTTCTGGAGGTATTGATACTTCCCCATCTGGAGTTGAGCAGGCTAAACAGGCAGAGATTACCCCCTCAATAGGCATTGTCTCATTGGAGGGAACTGTCACGCCAGACCCTCCTCCTTTCCCATCCTCTGATCCTGTCAAGTTGCCCAAACTCTTTGAAGCATTCGGGCGACTTGAGATGCGGTTGAAATCTTCAACGCAGCCTTCAGCAACCTCCATGTCCTCGGAGCAACAGCGAATCTTTCAGGAATAGGCAAAGAAAGAATTCACTACGTCATTTAGTCTCAAGGCTCTTTGTGACCTTGAGAATGTCATAACTAAATTTTTCAAAACCGGTCGTTTGTCCAAGCCTCAGCACGATTCTTTTCTCTCTTTCTTCGAGAACCTGAGGGCTCTGAGGGAACAATACCAGAGAGCGGATAGACAGGCTAATCGGGCAAAATGCTTTATGGAAAAAGAATCAAACTCTTCCACCCAAGTTAACCGACTGATGGAAGAAAGCATGCAGACTAAAGAACGGGTTAAAGTGGTTTCTTCTGAAATCCAGAAGCTGGAAGAGCAACTGGTTGCCCTTAAGAAAGAACAAGCCACGCTTCTGGACACCCTTGAACACCAAATCGAAGGGGTAGAGAAAGCAACTTCGGAGTTAGAGCAAGCCAAGTCCCAACTTGTAAACCACCATACTGTCTTGGACGAACCCAATAAGATTTTTACCATCATGCGAACATATCATTCTAGAATAATCACTCTATGTGAAGATGTAAAGTTTTTAGAATAGAATGATTTGTAACTCCTTTTGTATTAGAATGAACATATAATTTGCTTCTTGCTCTACCATATCTGGATCGACTTTGGGCAACTTTTTGCCCCCTCTGTCTACGCACTTTTCTCCTCCATCTTCCCTGTTGACAACCTTATAATCTGCCCCTGGTCCTCTGGTCTCCTCATGGCACCTCTATTCAGCCGATACCCCCGGCTCCTTAAAAATGAGGTTGATCATATTGATAGGAGCCTCCGGAAAAGGGTTAGTGTCCACCATCATACTGGCTTGGGGTGAGTCAAGCAATAGCTTCCCCTTCACTATAAGATCTTGTACCCAATCTCTAAACTGGACACAATTAACTATAGAATGGTTGAAGGTATAATGCAGCTTGCAATACTTTTTCCCCCTGAGTTCCTCGGGCTTGGGCATCTTTTTGGCACTGTCGGGAAAAATTACTCTCGCCCGCACCAATTCTTCATAGATCTCCGGTGCCTTGGTTAAATCGAACGAATAACTCTGATACTTTGGGGGTTTCATGGGGACGAAACCACCATCATTCATCACGATCTTCTGATCCTTGACAGGTTGGACTAATCCTTTAATCGTTAATGGTTTGAAGGGTGTGGTCATCTTAGCAGCACATACATCTATATTTTCTTCCTCATGACCATCCTCGTGTTCGGGCCTGGTTTCTCCCACCTCCACATGGTGAATAGTAGCCTTGCTTTTGTAGAAATGAGGGACTTTGGAAGTGTGCTTCACTTGCTGTTCCTCTTGCAACAACCTCTCGTACTTCGTGGCAGCAATCACGAGTTCTTGCAGCTCATTAAACTGTGCATCATAAAACCTTTTTCTCAAAGGTAATTTTAAAGCCCTTTGAGCAATGGATATGAGCTGTGCTTGATTGACGGGGAATTGGCATCTCATCTTTGTCCTCCTAAACCTTATCATGAAGTCTTCTGTGGACTCATGATCGTATTGTTTTACCTCCACTAGATCATTGATGGTCAGTTCTGGCTCTATTCTGTAGAACTGTTCATGGAAAGCCATCTCCATTTGCCCCCAGTTGGTAATAGAGTTGGGGGGTAATAGAGAATACCATTGAGACGCCAATCCTGCCAATGAATTTCCAAACAACCTCAATTTGTAGTTTGGATTGTCCTCATACGCCATACAGTGATTGGAGAATTTGAAAATATGGTATCTAGAAGACACACCGCTGTCTTCACCTGTGAAGGTAGGGAATGCGGGTATCTTGAAGTTGAGAGGGAATGGATTTAGCTCGTCGATATATTCAGGATACGGCTTCTGGTAAGTAATCCTGAATACTGGGCGAGCCCGCGGCTAGGCATTTTGAGTCACCGTTCTTCTTAACTCAGCCAATTCCTCCCTTAGTTGCTGAGTGGCTAAATTATCATTATGACCGAGGATAGCTGATTCAATCTTCGGGCTCCGGTCATTGCCCGCATTTGCTTCTCTCCTTGGTTCGGGCTTCCTCTAGTTAGATCCTCCACCTCTATTGACCATCGGGGGTGGCCTATAGGGTGGAGGTTTATCTGAAGTAGTAGTGGTAACAGTAGTGGTAGTCTCCTTTCCACTAGTTTCTCCCATCATACCTGGCATTTCGTACCTCATCCTTTCTTGTTCGTTCTGCCCCTTATTATTAAATGATAATAATGGGAAACTGGGAAACTCTTTCTCCGGAATCGGCTCCATCACTGGTTGACTTCCTTCAGGAATTACCTTTTTCTTTCCCCTATCTCCTGCTTCTTCTAGTAGTGGGAATAAGGGAATGATTGGCTCATCTCTCGTGATAACCTGGCTCATTCCACTTCCTTGAGCACCCTTTGGAGTAGAGAACTCCAAATCAAGCCTTCTCTGTAGATTCCCTGTGAGCATACAGAGTCTGCTTACTTATCTTTTTGTTTCCAGGGAGATCCTTTCCATGCTCTTTAACACTTGGATCATTGTAGCTTGTAGCTCTTCATTGCTTCCCTTTCCTTGTGATTTTTCAAATGCAGTCGGGCTATCTGAAACCACTTGTCCGGACGGGGAAGAAGGATTTTCTGATTGTTCTGCCATTTGGAGAAGACCTTCATTTGGATTCTTTTTACCAAGTTTATGGTTCTTCTCTTTGGACATGCAAGATCTGGAAGTTTGGATCCCACCGGGCGTGCCAAAACTATGTTCGTGGCAGGAATTCCCGTCGGGGATGTTTCCTGGCCGACGAGCACACAGCTTCCCTGGAGGTTCGGCGCCGGTTGAGGGCTGCTGTCGGACTTCTGCTTTCCTGTCGGGCTTTGTCGGGCAAGTCTCGTCAGGCAAGACTCTTCGGGTAAGGCTGAAAGAGAAGGACAACGTTAACTTTGAGAGGTGCCTTTGTGGGGCCTTAGGTGTAGGCCTTGAGGCTCGCAATCAAGGTTAACATTTTAGTGCTCAGGCGTGCCACTGCCATCTTCAGCATGGCAGATGTCGAATGGATGTCAAGTTTTAGTTGTGAATATGCATATGCCCGAGAAACCGTGTTAGATATAACAGGTGCCTTTGTGGGGCCTTAGGTGTAGGCCTTGAGGCTTCCTGTCAAACTAAACCAGTACTTGAGCATATTATATTTGGTCTTTATGGTTGTCGGAGTCTTATACCTATTATATTTCTGATTATCCGAGTCTGAGAGGTAGAGCGAACCCAAATAGGTGCCTTTGTGGGACCTTAGGTGTAGGCCTTGAGGCTTCCCATTAGAGTCCGTTCTTATACTCAATCCACCTAGACCGCAGAATAGAATGAATCCAAATAAGTGCCTTTGTGGGGCCTTAGGTGTAGGCCTTGAGGCTTCCTATCAGAATCCATTCCATACTTAAGCGTTCTATGATAATCATGATATAATAGAAATAAAACCAAGAGGTAGGTCGATTACTTGCGCCCCAAGTAACTTCGGACTTCTCGTTTATCAAGGATTGTCGTGGATGGGTTAAGTCCACATAAAGTTCTTTTTTATGCCTTGAGGCTAAGGACTTTTAAACTAATCAGATTTACATGCCTGAGGGCTTAGGACTTGGATCTGATTTAAACACTGAAGATATATTCAAATCGGATCCAAGTACTGAGAAAGCTTTGTCATCGTGATTTTGCTAGAAATAACTTGCATATAACTGAAAATATACAACATATTGCTAGACTTTAAAGAAAGAGAAGACAAAGACAGTGCAAAGCAGGTCGGGCAAGATTAAACCTTATCAATTAAGGCTGATCGTCTTGCAGGTCCCTATCTTTGTAGTTCTGTCAAAGGTCTGAAAGCTTAGAGGGGGAGAGGGGAAAGGAGAATACAAAAGGTGAATCGATACTACAACAAGTTCGAACAAGGTAGCAGAGCTATTACAGAGGTTGGGAGAAAAGATTATCCCGCGAGGGATGAAGGCTTGGGCTGATTACAGCTTTGTTTTGAAAGGCAAATCTGGCTTTTTGAGCAGAGTTTGTGCTTTTGTTTGTTTGATTGAGTGTCTTTGTTTGTTTGATTGAGTGTCCTTATTCCTGTCTTCTCTTCCTCCTTTTATAGACGACTCGGTTTGGCTCCTGTAGCGACAGCTTTGCCCGAATGCGGTCTGAGGGTGATGACTCATCAGCTTTATTACATGTAATGCCACCATAAAGTACTTTATGGGCTGTGCAGTCTGATCAGTCTACACCACTTGGTCCTTGGGTAGGTAGGCAAGTGGCCTTTATGAATTGTATCAAGTCAGAAAAGGCCCTTTCCTGCTTTCCCAAGTTTCGGCTGGGCCTTGATCTTCTATTCCTCCAGGCCTCCTTTTGGGCCGACTCCATCCTTGGGCCAAAAAAATCAAGTTTTAATCCAAACAGTAGCCGTTGGATAAAATTTTTACGGCCCGATGGGCCTGGTCAGAAGGATCCTCTTCATTTGCTCAAGGGAGGATCCTGATTCGAAAAGATGTACAGAGATGGATCATATATGTGTCATTCCGCATCTTTGTAGAATACAGAGACGCAATTTGGTGAATTGTTTGGGCTTTGATTATTTAATGTATCATCATTATTTTCATCTCTCCTCTTTAGATGAATTAGTTGCTACCAATATATAGATAAAGACTTTCTTCTTTTGACCTGCTGTAAACACATGATAAATTGCTTGGCTGTTCATTGAGGGGTTTAAGATAGATATCCAAAAGCATGAATCTAGATATTTTAACCACATATATATATATATATATTGGTTGACATGTTTCGGTTGAACAAAGAACACAAAATAAATAGGGGAATCGTTTAATTTATCTAATTATCTATTCTAAAATTGAGGAGGAATTGACTGTTCATTCAGCTACAGTCAATTGTTTGCCCCTTTATTTCACTCTATTTACAACAATACCAGCCACATGGGGCTGGGTTGGGAGGGTAATTCTTAAAAGTTCAGAGGGTAATTTTGTCCGTTTGGTTTAGCACAAATTGCTGGTTTACAGATTGGGGTTAGGTTCTTTCCTATCAGTTGGTTCTTTCTTGGGCGTAGGTAAGGCCATGTCGATCCTGGCATGGGTGAGTGGAAGGGAGACAGTGAGAGAAAGAGAGAGTGGTTGTCTGGATAATAGGGAGATAAACAGAGAGTGAGGGGTTGGGATGGTGAACAAAGCCGAGTAAAGTCCCTCAGTCCATGAATCACTGTAGATCGTCAGTTTCCTTTTGCATGTCGAATGAGTGGCTGGATTTCGAAAGTTAAGTTCCTTTTTTATATTGGATTCTTTACTGTTAGCATAGATTGTTATAATTTGAGCCTTTCTGCTGTGAATTATTTCCGGATTTTGTTGCACTGTTGGGTTAGGTTTTGGGGGTTCCTTTATTTGTTTCGTTTTCTGTCATTTTCTCTCATTTTGGGGATGCATCTCTCTGTTCTGTGTATTGTTCTTTGTTTTAAGGTCAGTTTACTTTTTGTTTTTTTTTTTGGTTTTTTTTTGTGGGTTTTCAGTTCGTTGATCTATGACTCTACGTTTAGATTTTCGTTCGTGTATGATTAAATGGGCATTGGGTTTTGGTGGTTGAAAATATGTTTTTTTTCCTGCTTATGATTCTTGCTCATTTTCCTGGGAAGCGTAAAGAGAACACTGAAATCTCAGGTTAAATGGGTATTGGGTTTTGGTAGTTGAAAATATGATTTTTTCTGCTTAAGCTTCTTGCTCATTTTTTTGCGATTTTTGTTTTTCGGTTGCAAGGGTAAAGAGAATACTAAAATCTTAGAAATCGGTTTTGGCATTTGTATTAATCCAGTTCCATTTTCGTTGGTTTGCAGGATAGGTGCATTGAGACCTAAAAATATTTGCGTGAACTTCATAAATTTTTCTGAGGCTCCAAACGTTGAAGGGTAAGTGTTTTTTAGCTAAGTTCAATACTTAATTCGATTCTCTACTATAAGCATAGATTGTCATCATTTCTTCCCATTTGTTGTGAATTATTTCTGGATTTTGTTGTGCTGTTAGGTCAGGTTTTGGGGGTTCCTTTTTGTTGTGAATTATTTACCTTATGTCTATTTAGCATGTTTGAGAGTTGCTAATGGATTTACTATGTTTCAAAATTTTGGATCGTTGGAATGAAAACTTGGTTCTTTGGCATTTGGAGGTATATAGTCATACACTTTTTTTAGTTCTTAGCTTAATCAATGGAACATGCTTATTTATATTTTCTTCTCTGTGTAAAAAGAACACTATCTGTTGCATTATCAGATAAGCACTGTTTCAACTTACATTTTGTACCAAATTTTTACTTTTTTATATTGTTTCTTGCATTTATGGTTGCTTGCATGTGGTGATTGAAAGGTCAAAAAAAAATTTGCAAATCTTTTTTCCATGTTTGGTTAGGTTAGGCTTCTGTTGTTTTTAATCAATTTGGGGATTTTCTAGGTCTCTTTATACTTTGTTGCTTTTGGGTTTTTCTTCTCATTCTCGGTTCCTCTCTGTCTGAACATTTTTCCAAGGTTCGTTCCTTCACTTTTTTTTGCGTTTTCAATTTTTTCATCTGAGCTTTGCCATTCGCGTTTGATTACAATATTTATGGCTGTAATAAACCCTTTGAGTGTATTGTTAGCTTCTGTTTAGATTGTTGTTAGTTGTTGTTAAGTTGCTGCCATTTTTTGGTAATTAGTATTAAAAAGTTTTTTTTTTTAAAGAAGTTTTTGTTCTGTGATTTGAATTGGAACAAAATCAATAAGCACAACAGACTGATTTATGATAAGCTCATATTTATATATATTTTACATCAAATTCACTTGTCTTTTCTTAGTTAGTTCCTTATATTTTTGAGTTATTTACTTTGTTTTTGTGTTTTGTGGGATTTGTCAAGCAAATAAAAGAAAAATAGCACAAGTAGGATTTTTAGTAACAAATTCGTCAAAACTGCCTGTGCCGATCAGCTGACTTTGGAAGCAAGTTGCGAATAGCTCAGAATGAATTAGAGAATGAGCCTTATATGCTTGGAAATCTACGGATGTCTATTTTCTGGAGCATTTCGCGAATTGTTAATATAATGTTTCTAAAAGAAGTTATGGCCGTTTTAACATTGAAAGGTTTCCAAGACGCTGAGCAGTTTGTAACTGCATTGAAGGCAATAAATCCAATAAAACTAGCAGCCAAAACTGATGCAGCCAAGAACAAGCCAGCTGACACCTATTCAAATATCAGATGAAATGGAATTAAAGATGAGGATTAAGTGGGAGTAATTGGCATAAAGGTTGCCCAAAGAGTTACAATTGTTTTACCATTTCCTCTCACTTATTGTCATCACTAAATGGCTGTTAGTGGGGTGAGTTATGGAGCAGAAATGGGGCAGCAAGCATGGGCATAAAGGCTGCAGGTTGCAGCGGCAAAAGAGGTTTTCTTTTAGAGGAAAAAAAGATAGAAAAAAAAGAAGGAAAGGAAGGAGAAAGAGGACAAGGCAGCTGCGTTGGGGAAGGAAGGAAAGAAAGGAGGAAATCTTGGCATTCTCTTCTTTCGGTTTTATCTTCTCAAACTCATGTCTTTCTTTTGGTTTAATTTGAGAACTATGTGTAACTAAATTTTTAGAAGTTAGGGGCTGTTTTGAAGCCCCGAATATAATTGCAAGTTTGTTATGACATTTCGTTTGAATTACTTTTATGAATGGATGAAAATTGGTTCACTACTTGTCTCATTGATGAATTCTTTATTTGTTTTCTATGGATACATACTTAGTAAGCATAACTAGGATTCTAATGCTATGAATATGTGTGTGCCTACCCTTGTCGAATGAGGACCTACATATGTTCTAGAGTAGTACTTGTTAATTGCGATTAACATGTGAACCAATTTCCAGGATAAGTAAGACAATGCTAGTACTTACGATGCCTTGTGATGACTCAAACTCTTTTCGTTCTTAATGATTTCTTCTTGTTAAATCTATGAACACGCTATTCTAGATTGCATGCTAGGAACTAAGTTAAGTTGAAAACGCTATTCTCTTAACATACTACGTAAGAAAGAGTAATAGGTTGAGTTCTAACATTGAGCCAACTTGAGCATCTTCATCCGGAAATAAAAGAAATTTGAATGAAACATAACATGTTTGCATGATTATTTGGTGGTGGATAGCAATATCCCTAACTTGTTTTTCTTAATTTGTGAACTACTTAATATCTGTTTGTGTCCTGTTTTTGTTCGATTTAATTTAAATAGCAAATCAACTCCAAAAATCCCAAATATTTTTGTGAGTGTAGCTCTTTGTGTCTAGTATCTGCATATAAAATTTCGTAGAATTTAGATAGGTGTAAGTTGGTCTAATAATTATTTTTCGGTGGCTGGTCAGTAGGGACAGCAACCAGTTTTTGTGACATTTTAAGTAGTTAGATAAAACAATCTTCTGCGGGAAAGACCCTTATTTTCATATGCTACAATTGACAAATCTTATTGTTAATAAGGAAAATCAATAGGACATTTGTGTGCTACTTTATGGTGTGCATTTAATCCTATCAATTTACAATCTATGATTTTCTTAAAAGAATGCCATTTTTAAATTGAACTCTGTTTTAAATTATTTGTATTTGTGCCTTTGTTCTGTGTATGTGCATCTCTCTATGTGTGTGCAAATATTTATGCCGGTAATAAAACCTTTAACCATATTGTTAGCTTCTATTTAGACTGTTGTTAGTCGTTGTTAAGTTGCTGCTATTTTTTGGTAATTAGTGTTAAAAAGTTTTTTTTTTAAGAAGTTTTTGTTCTGTGATTTGAATTGGTAATTAATGTGTAAAACCTTTTAACCAATTTGAATGCGATGTTTTTATTTCGATTGTTTGAGAACAAGAAAACTAATTGTTCTTTTCTTTTTTATGGATTGCAGGAAACGTACTGCCAACTCGGGATTTTGCACTACAGGTTTCATTCACAAACCCTAAATTTTTAATGTTGTGCGACTATAACTATGTGTGGCTTACTTATTTGTGTTGTCCAAAATATTTTTGTGTGGTTTGTGCAAAACGTTTTTCATTTGGTGTTTATTATTGGACAACGATGTGATTAATTAGGGTTCTTTCAAAAACCTTTAAAAAACGTTGCTCCTTTAATTGTTTGCGGATTAATCTAGGTTTCATATTCCGTATGTGTTTATCTTTTGCCAATGAATTTTATAAATGTGTGTGTTTATCTTTTGCCAATGAATTTTAGAGTGTTGTTAGTTGTTGTTAAGTTGCTGCCATTTTTTGGTGATTAGCATTAAAAACTTTGTTTTTTTTCAAGAAGTTTTTGTTTTGTGATTTGAATTGGAACCCTTTAACTAAACATGTTTTTAGAGTGTGTACATCTATATGTATGTCTATGTACATGTAAAAAGCTCTTTAACTAACTACACATTTTTACAATTGTGAAACACTCCCATTTGCTAAAAAGTGCAGTTTATATGTGTGCATGTGTATAAATGTATGTGCAAGTATATGTATCAGTATATACCGAAGTATATGTCCAGATATATGTATAGGCATCTATATAACTATATGTATATCTGTGTGCATGTATTTGTGTATGTATGCATCTATGTGTGTATGCACATGTATGTGTATGTATGTATGCATATGTGTGTGTATGTGCATGCATACATCTGTATATATGCATCTGTTTCTGTACATAGATGCATATGTATGTATGCATGCATCTGTGTGTGTATGTACATGTATATGTATGTATGCATGTTGTGTGTGTATGTACATGTATATATGTATGTATGCATGCATCTGTGTGCGCGTGTGTGTGTATGTACATGTAGATGTGTGTATATGTAAGGTTTAGGGTTTAAATAGTTTGTGTATGGAGTGAGTGGTCTTTAATGTTTAGGGAAAATTTCGAAGTTAGTTACTGTTACAAGATTAGTGGTGATGGATTTTCTATGTTTGTGAATTTCAGAAATTTGGATACTCAAAGGGAACACTTGGGGCTTTGGCTTTTTGAGGTATATTCATTCATAGCGGTTTTGTAACTATAGAATGTCATTTCTTTAAAGGTTTAAAGGTGTAACTATAGAATGTCATTGCAATTTTTGTCAACGTAAAATTTCCTTAAAGTAATTTCATCTCAATGTCGACTTAATAGAGTAGCAATGTAAATTGAACTGCTTATTTTATGTATCAATTCACCTATCTCTTACTTTTTCTTTCATTTGGAGATGATTGTCTAAATGTGTGGTTTTGTGAGCGTTATTCATGTAAAATGCTCGTTATCTGAATTGATACATTTAAGAATGCGATTGTATTGCTGTAGCATTTTTAGTTAATTTTTCTATGAGTATTATACATGGGTTGAATACCCGCAGCAAAGCGCTGGCATTCCTGCTAGTGATTACTAAAGTTGGTGCAAAGATAGATTTAATTATTTCCTTATCGTTGTGATGTTCTTTGGTTCAATCAAAGCTTGTGGAGCAGGGACAGTTTTAGTGGCAGTACTTTTGATAATACTTTTGGATGCACAACTGAACCCGTTAGTAGGCAGAAAAGTAATTAACCATGTGTTAAGAGCAGGTAAAAAGTAGATAGTGTGCATATATATTAGTAGCAATCAATTCCCCTAAAGAGAAACGTTAGTATAAACTTTATCCAAGCGGAAAACAGTTATGGAAAAAAGAATAAATTACAATTTTTTTTAACATACCATGAATTGGCACACAAATTTACTTGTATAAGAAACAATGTAGATGATTGATTGTGTAGCTAAGTGAGTCATGAAGAGTAAGAGTAGCAGCAAGGCAAAAGAAAGGGAATAAGAAAGAAAGGTTGTATTTGAACAGATTGATTATATATGTTTTATGAATTGGAAAACACATGGTGAAAATGGATGGGGATTTAAGATGTTATAAGCCTTGTGCAAAACTAAATGAGTTCTAATGTGGCAAAAATAAAGGAAAACAGTTGTATGAAAACTAACCTAAGTTAAATGCTGTTTTTCCACAGCTTATGTCGTTCATCTTGCATACACAAAAGGTAGATAGTTATAACAGTTAGTAGTTATTTGTAAACCAAAAGCAAACATTGTGATATAGTTGTTTGAATTACACGAGTGACTACATAAATATTAATATATAGGTTAATTAGGTTAACAATTTTATCCTAAATTTTGGAGAACATCTTTATACATGATTTTTGCAATATAATTTTCTTACATTGTTTTCTCCATCCACTATTAAAATTTTGAGACCTTTTGATGTCACTCTAGATAATGCAACATATAATTGACCGTGGCTGAAGATATAAACCAAATTGTTTCAAAGATTGTCCTTGACTCTTGTTAATAGTCATTGCAAAACATGGTCTAATCGGGAATTGGCGTCTTTTAAAATGAAAGGGCACTTACTCTTAGTTGCTGCAAGAGTGATTCTTGATATGAAAACTTTGTAACCAGTATTATTTCCAGCAAGAGTATTTTGGCTTCAATAATTCTACTATATAACTTAGTAATAACTAATCTAGTTCCATTGTACAAACCTAAAGATTGGTTTAAATTTCGTAATATCATAATTGGCATTCCTATTTTTAAACTCAAGTTATGTGAAGGTAGACCATTGAAATCTAGTTTGTTCAAAAATTCAGCAAGATATGACGCCTCTAAATTTTCAATATTCCCATTAGAAGAACACAATGAATCATAACTTAGAAACACATGTTGTTCTCCAGGTAACAAATCAATGATATAATTGTTTATATCTGTAACAGTTGCGTTTCAAGGTGTTATGATAACACGCTCTCTTAAATAATCAAAATTGTTAAAAAAATTCAAAATTGGAATAAGTTGCAAAAAATATTGAAGAAATTGGATTTCCAGAAGAATGAACTATTAAATCTTCAAGTATTTGAATCAAAGATGTGTCTGAATCCTTCAAATTATTTTCATCACTTATATCACTAATTTTTCCATTACCTATTTGCAAAATCACTGATTTGTTTTTTCTTTTCTTCAATGCTAATACCACTTCTTGATAATCTCATATTTTCTTTTAAACGGGAAATTTTAAATTGTGACCATAAATATAAATTGTTTAAAGAAGTGTTTATTATATCTTCTTTGGTTCCTCCAGGTATTACACGTAATATTTGTTGAAAATCACCATCTAATAAAAGAGGTTTACCACCAAAGGGCATATTGCTTTCTAGACTATGTAAATGTAAGAAATCATCAAAAAGTGATTTATCTAATGCTTCAAAGCAATGTTTATGATTCATATATGCTTCATCCCATATAATCAAATATGTTTTTTCAATTAATGTAGCAAGATGTGTTTTTTTTTATTGCACAAATTGAAGAATCAGTAATAACTAATGGTATTTTAAATCTGGAATGAGTTGTTCTGCCACCCGATAATAATAGTGATGTTATTCCTGATGATGCCACTGCTAAAACAATTTTTCCTTCGGACTTAATCCTATTAATGATGGCATCCCATAAAAATGTTTTTCTAGTGCCTCCATGACCATAGACAAAAAATAGACCTTTTTTTATTATTATTATTTACAGTGTCTATAACAGTATCATAAATATGCTTTTGATCTTGATTTAGCTGTAATTTTAAAACCGTATGTGACACACCCCGACCCGGAATGTCCACTAGGACTCCCAATCGAGTTGTGCTAGCCGACACCTGGAATGCGACGAAGCCATAAAGTGTGATGATGTGAAAAAATGTGGATAAATTTACACCTAAGAGTGCCTAAATACCAGAGTGCACCGGTGAGCGGGAATGAACCCACTTCACACGTGACGTTAGAGCATAAGCAAGTACAGAATAGTGAATTAAGAATCGTACCCTCGAAATAATCTCCAATAATAAAGATCGTCACGAATCTTCGACAATAAGAAAGCTCAACTAATAAGACCTGGAGGGTAAAGACAAGACAAAGGTGAGTGGCCTTGTAAATAAAATTTTAATAAAACCCATATAAAAACATTATAATCCCTCGTTACAACACCTGTATAATTTCCAGAAAATATCATAAATATACCACAATACAACATCTTGTTAGCAATATCAAATAATCATGTGATTAATAACTCATACTAGTACGCAAGTCGGAGTCACCTATGGTGACCTGTACGACTTACCCATATCTCATCACATATACTAGTTCATCACATATGCTAGCTTATCGCATATTCGTCATATATACTAGCTTATCACATATTCATCACATATGCTAGCTTATCACATATTCATCACATATGCTAGTTCATCACATATTCATCACATATGCTAGCTTATCACATCTTCATCACATATGCTAGCTCATCACATATTCATCACATATGCTAGCTCATCACATATTCATCACATATGCTAGCTCATCACATATATTCATCATATATGCTAGCTTATCACATATTCATCACATAGCGCTCATAAGTTGGAGTCACCTCTAGTGACCTATACGACTTATCCATATCTCCTCATATATCTCATTAATCATTGCTAGCATATAAGTCGAAGTGACCTATAGTGACCTGAAAGAGGAATCATTGCAATCTGATGGCGACGGAATGACATTCTCTTTTATGCAACTGCTCCAGCTTGATTTCTTCTTTATATATTTTCTTATCTTGAGCATTTTATGTATAACAAGTGATTTCAAATTTGGGGACAAAATTTTTTTTTAGGTGGGTAGATTAAAATAACCCATCTCTAATTTTACAATTTTATTAATTTTAAAAGGGTGAATTGATGAAAATGCCCCAGAGGCGAGGTTGTTGACTTTCATTGACCAGTGCATAGTGAGATGTACAAAATATTCTTTTATTGTATTCTCGAAGTACTCGACGGTATAAACGTGTAGGTGCAAGTGAAATCAAAATCGGAGCTACGGTTAAAATTTTACGAAATTACAAATGTAAATGGCAATTTAGTAATTTCACATTTAGGGAGACATTTTGATGTTTTGTCTTTTGTGCCTTGTTTTGTGAGCCAATGGGACCCACACCACTTCTCCCCTCACTTCCGTGTTTCCCTCTTTACTGGAGCACTATCTCTCTTTTCGAATGCTCAACTTTTTTTCTCTCATCTTTCTCACCTTCTTTCTAGAAAAACAAACAAACAACAACAACACCACCACCACTCACTTCTCTAGCGAACTCCAAACCACCACAAGCTACTAGACTTTCTCTCCCTATTTCCTTACCGACTCTTTCTAAAACTCTCTCATCTCTCAACTCTCTCTCATCTCTCAGCTCTCTCTCATATTTCTCTCTCTACAAGTGTAAAAAAACCAATAACCACACCTTACCACCTCGCCACTCCGGCAAGCCCTCAAATCATGGCACCACCATTACCTTACCAACCACGAAACCCCTCACTTGATATTTGAGCTCTCTAGGCATGCACGGACCGAGGAAAGGTCTGTTTTGAGTTCAATTTATCTGGTGTGACTCCGCCATTCACGGCCTAGGCGAGGAAGGCAAATACCAGCGTACTCACAGGAACTTGGGCACACGTGAGGGAGCCACTGCAAGTGGCGCGTGTCAATGAGCTCTCGATACAGACGCATGTGTTTATTTACAAAAGTTTGTGACATATTGCATTCTTGGGATATTGCTAGCTATGGTAAGTATTTTCATACTATACGTAGTATGTTATATTTGGAAACTATACTTGTTTTATGGCGAGGGGTTATTATGTTTTCGAAAAGGTTTTTACAAAGCTTTATTTTTAGGCTCACTCACCTTTGTTTTTTGCCCCTCCAGGTTTTAGTAGCTGAGCTTTCGTGTCGACGAAGATTCTTGGCAAATATTGGTATATGAGGTTATCTTCGAGGGTATAATTCTTAATCCACTCTACTGTGTTTTACTTATGCTATGACATCACGTGTGAATGGTTTCATTCTCGCTTACTAGCACACTCTTATATCTAGGCACTTTTAGGTTTAAATTTATTCACATTTTCCACATCACTACACTTTATAGCTTCGTCACCCTCCTGGTGTCGACTAACATAGCTTGATTCGGAGTCCAGGTGGACATTCCAGGTCAGGGTGTGTCATTCTTCTCCAATGACCAATAGAAGCCCCATTCACATTCTCCATGATCTCCAGCCTTAAAATCCCAGAAAATCTCACTTCTTAATAAAACCTCACTGTAATTTCTTTGAGGAGTAATTACTTTTCTAGGAATCTACCAACTGGGTTTAATTATGTTGAGGTTTTGGATGATTCTCCTTCAATATCCTCAACAGGACTCTGCCATTTGACTTCTGCGGCGAAAACTTACGCTACTTGAACCTCTCCAACAACAAAATCTCTAGAAACGTTTTTGTTGGTTTTGAGAAAATGGTTTCAGAAAACTCCACTATTAATCTCTCCTTCAACAACTTGACCGGAGCGATTCCAGACTCGCAATTAAAGATGATCAGGATTATCCAGACCTATAATTTCAGACGGGGCAAAACAGGGTTTGTCGATGCATTCCCCTTTTTCTATTTCTAGAGAGAGAAATAGAGGGTTATGGGCTTGTTCGGAGGGGATGAAGAACGAGGGAGGTCGGAGCAGGTATGGGGATGGAAGTGAGAGTGGGAGTAGAATTCTCTCTCGTCCTATACCACTTCCATTTTCTCCTATTCTCTCATACTTTCTGTTGTGTATATCACTCCCATTTTATCTTCTTCTCTCATACTTTCCATCGTGTCTCTTTCTATAAGAAAATTAATATAAGATATTGACGTGGCTTAATCGTGGCCGTTCAAATATGAGGGGAGGGAAGATAAAGGGAAGAAAAAAAAGGAAAGAATCCTACTCCATGAGAAAGGGCCACTTTTTATTTTTGAATCACCTAAAGCTTTGTTCGCAGTTGCATCTTTGTTCAGAGACAATAATCAGCAAGCTTTCAAATTGTTGAAGAAGAATCTTGTTCACTAATAACAACCCCCAATTATGAAATTTGTAGATTCTAGAGAAAAAGAGTTAGTGGCCAATGCGGTGGCTGGGTTCTAGGCGAGGGTGAAGGACAAATGAGGTCAGGGTAGGCGTGAGGATGGGGGCCCACTCTTTTTTTTTTAATTCTTATTTGTTTTAACTTTTTAGCATATTTTCTTTAATTAAAATTTTCTTAATATTTTTTAGACCCACATAAACATCAATGTAGTACCTATGGATCCAAATTTTTTCCTCCTTGTTCTTGGACAAAATTGCACCTACAAAACAAATAACACTTTAGGTCAATGCCAAGAGCCTCACGTGCCCACAATGAATGAGGGGGGGCGCTTTGGCCGAAGAACCTTCGATGCCAAAGTTAGAATTTTGAGGAAAAAGTATTTGGAGAATTTAGAGAATTTTAGCAAGTGAATTATAATTGAGTTTTAGAAAGAATGAGGGCGTTTATATAAGGGTGTGGCCGGCCCCCTTGGGAAAGGAAGAACCGGCCACATGGATGAATTTATGGGTTAGGTTCATGATTTATATTTAATTAGCTAATTAATTGAATAATTAATCAATTAATTGGCTAATTCATATAATAAAAAAGGAATAATTTAGAGGTTACCTTGTGGAGAAGATATGATGAGGGATGGATGAAATAGGTTATAAATAAATACCTATTTGGGCATTTTTGACTTGATTGAGGGATGATTGTCCACTGCTCGCGTGTAGGAATTCTGGTGTGCCTCGAGGGTAGTTTTGTCATTTTTACCCAAAAATCCACATATCGCCTCTTGATTATTTTTGACTCCACAAATGCCCCCACACTTGTTGGGATGCTCGTTGAAAAGGGCAACAAGTGTAAAGATTTTCTTGTTTTGGGAAACATAGGATTGTTTTGATGCAGATTCCCTCTTTAATAGTAAATTAGATCCTTTTATGAAAGGGAAATAAATTTCTCTCAAAGCCTATTTAAGTCCACCTTAAGTGGGTTATTAAATCAACTTTGGAGAGCGATTTATTCTACCTTACAAGAGAGAGAAAGCTTAGAAGATATTTGTTCCCCCTCCTCTAACAATCTTCTACATCTTGCCCGTGCAAAGGATCGTCTTTCGTTGCTTGCTTCATTTTCTCGTGCTTCTAGGTAAGAAAAAATTAATTTTCTTGTCTTAAGGGATGACCTTTCTTTCTTTTTTTCTTTTTTTTGAACAACCCTCTAACGAATCCCTCTTGTATCTTTGTAGAATTTTTTCAAGCATGCCTTTCTCGAGCCACAAGAATGATGATGGTGTGCCACCCTTGTATCGTCAAGGCGGGTCCTTGAGCAAGGTTAGTTACGTCAAGGCTACTCACTTCAAGATTAGCTCCAATGATTTGTTTAAAGACTTCATCGAGGCATATTGGCACGCCATTCCATCTAGAGTGCGTGTGAAGCGTGTTAAGGATGGTAGCAAGCGTGAGCCATATGATGGGGCTCAGAGAGCCATCAAGTTTCACCCCTACTATTTAGTGTTGGGGTTTACTTTTCCTATGCCGCATTTCTTCCAATAAGTTCTCTACTCCATGAAATGTGCCCCCGCCCAATGTTCTCCGAATGCAGTCTGTGTGATGGTCGGATTCTACAATCTAAGCCAATTCTTTGACTGAGATCTAACCGTAGGCTTTTTGATAGCTCGAGTAGGGAGATCATGACTGGGCCAAGGAGATTTTGGAGATAAGTGGAGAATAGGAGTCTGATTCTTCCCCCGAGCTGCGTGTGCCAACGGTTTTTATATCCGATAAGTAGTCTGCTTAATCTCTCGGCTGCTTTGTATTTCTGCTAAGCTGCTCTTTAATTTTCTAATTGTCTTCCGCTGCTTTTGTAGATTCGAAATTCTGCTCCACTCCTAAGACTTATTCGGACATGAAGAAGTGCATGTTGCTATGGGTATCCTCTCCGAGTATCGTGAGTGACGTTGGCTGCTTAGTCCTCTTTGTAGGGAAAAATGTGGATTGCCCCCGGGAGAAAAAGTAAAATGAATCAAGACTGAGGCGTTGGCTCGTCCTATCACTGTGGTAGAGCCTGCCACAAATGAAGGTGGGAAAAAGAGGCTTTCCCCGTCTGCTCAAGAAATGCCTGCTGAGAATAAACCAAAAACTTCTTCCGCTGCTCGCGAGGATTCACCAGCTGCTCCCAAGCTTGTGATTGACTTGACTTCCTCCAAAGGCGAGAAAAAAAGAGGCTGCTAGATTCTGATGACACCTGCCGTTCCGAAGGTTACTAGCTCTATTGCTGACAGGATTGCCCAGTGTAGAAGTTTCTTCGTGCCTTCGGTGCCGAAGTTTGTGCCAAAGCGTCCGTCTAGGGCTAAGTCTGGTTCACCTTTGGATAGGCTTGCTACTATGAAGAGTGACAAGGTGCTCCTGCTTGCTAAAGTGGTGCCAAAATTTGTTCCCTCTAATGCTAAGAAGAATGAAACTGCTTATGCAGGCAGTCGAGAGAAATCCACCAAGCCTGTTTCTAGGGAAGCTGCTAAGATTTGTGCGGTTTTGACACCAGATCTGCTCGAGGACATGGGTGTATGTGCCAAGTTTGTTGATGGCGTTAAATGAGTTGTTGGCCCAAGTTCCATTGCGAAGCATACGACCGAGTATAGGACAACTGCTCTGCTAGCCATGATGCAAAAAATGGCTATTCTGGTAGCCGAGTCTATACTTCTTGATCAAGAGGGTACCAAGGCTGCTAAGAAAGTGGCAAGAACTATGGTAGCCGAAGCTTACTCATTACTTTGAAATGGTCTAATATTTATGCACCTACTTCTCTGCAGCTTGAGAACACTTGCCAAAAGATCTTGGATTTGAAGACTAGGCTTGACGCGATCCAAGTAAAGTATGAAAGTACAGAGAAGGAGATCGAGTGTTACATACCTCATATTCAAGATCTTGAGAGTGTCATCTTTGAATTCCACTCTGCTACTTATGTAAAAGATGAAGAGTTGATCGTTGCTTACAACCAAGTGATTCACTTTAAGAAAGTTGTTGATATGCTTGAGCCTCAAGTGTTGAAACTCCAAGATGCTTTAAAGATCAACGACAATCTGAAGAAAGAAGTAGAAAAGCTCTAATGGGTTCGTGCTTATCTGCTTAAGGAGAATAAGCAATTGAAGGGTGAAAAGGCTGGGTTTGAGGCTTCACTTACTTAGAGTCAAGCCAACTTCTACAAGCTGGGTTATGTAGGTCATCTTTTTGGGCAGTCGTCTTACTTTGAGTTTTCTAGTAAAGACTTCGATACCAACTTCTACAAGTTGGTGTCCAGGCTGGGGTAGCTGAGGGTGAAGCATCGGATGATGCCAATGCTGAGGGCACCACGGTTGCTGAAGATATACAACCGAGTAGTCGTGGGATGTCCAAGTTGCTGAAGAGTAGTCTTCTAGGTAGCCTTTAGGATTTTCTTTGTTTTTCCTTATTGCTTTTGCGTTGCTTGAACTCCTTCGATCTTTGCTAGTTGTTTATCAATCTTGCTAGAAAATTTAATAAACTTATTTCCTTTGCTTTTCTCTATCTTCGCTTCTTTTATTCATGCCCTAACCTTTAAACTTTATAAACCAGTGGCAAGCATGCTGTTTTTCTATAAGCAGACAGGCTTGCATAGGCTACGCAGCCGTAGGTGTTGGTGCAGAACTTTTGCAAAGTTGTTAGCCATAGGGTTGACAGCCGGATGCCTTACTTACAGAAGCAGACAAGTCTGCATAACCACTAGGCTCTTAACCTTGGCTTTCTCCAATTCCATGGGTTGCTTAGCAAGTATCACAATACTTTAGGACTTGGTGTAGGTTATTCCGTGCTCGGCAATGGTGAAGCTTATTGACTACGTAGCATGTCGGCAGTGGATAAGGCTTTGTATATGCACGCTAGCTTGTTTAACCTTTCACAAAAATGTGCAGCTATATAAGTCTAACGTGGCTTTACTACTTGAAGGGCAAGTCGTGGGTAGTCTTCAAGAAACAGTAGGCTACCTTAGTGCACTCAATAGCAGCTTTAGGGTTCCAAAGCATCCGTCCATAGGTCATGTTGTGTTATGTACCCCATCCGTGTCTAGGGCCTGGTTCCCCATGGATTAGGCTAATAAACCCAAAATCATTCAGTTAGCTAAGCCTTGAAAAAGACAATTGTGGCTACTTCTAGGAATCCCGACCCATGTGGGTGTCAGGGAATTAGTTTACCCTCTCACACTGGAGAGCATGGTTGGTCCCTCGGGGGGTGCAATTCTTGCAATGAGCCCTTAAAAAATGCGCAATCTTCTTTTGAAGTGCAGGATAGATAAGTTATTGTAGACATGTAGTCGAGCCAAGTTGTAAATTACTTCTGAATTCCTCATTGAAAAACGAGTGAAACGAACAAATAACTTAACTGTAAAAACTGCATAACAACTGGATAGTCCTCGGTTTGCGAAGTGGTGCCCATTGAGCTGCTTGAGCCTTTGGGTCTTGATATAGTGAGAAGTCACACATGGTACTTCCTTAGGTTGTAGGCATTCCATTGTTTCTTGATCTTTTTGTCATTCATGGTGGTGAGGGTGTAATTTCCTTTACCACCTACTTTGCTGATCTTATACGGACCTTCCCAGATAGGATCCATCTTTTTGGGGCCTTCTCTGCGGGCAGTGGTGAAGGCTATTCTTAGGACTAGATCTCCGGGTTAGAACTACCAGATCTTGGCCCTTTTGTTGTAGCTGGAAAGAAGATAATGATGGTAAGCTGCAATGCTGTTAATGGTCTGCTTGTGCTTCTCCTCTGCTAGATCTAAACTTATGGCTTTCACCTTACTGTTATGCTCAATGCTTGGTAGTAGAGTGTTAATGCTTGGCACGATAATGTTAGGATGAATGATTGCTTCTAAACCAAATGCCAAAGAGAAATGAGTCACATCGATTGCTTGTCTTTTGGTGGTATGATATGCCTATAGACATTCGAGGAGTTTGTCTGGCCATTTTCCCTTCTTGTCAGTGAGGGATTTCTTGAGGCAGTCGAGGATCGTCTTGTTGGATGCTTCGGCCTGCCCATTGCCTTGAGGATATCTAGGCGTGGACATGTGCTGCTTGATGCCATACTTTTGGAAGAATTTTGCCAAATCTTTACCCACGAATTGTGGGTCGTTGTCGGTGACGATGGACTGAGGGATACCAAATCAGCAAATGATGTTCCTCCATATGAAGCGATCTATGTCCGTCTGAGTCGTGGTCGTCATGGGCTCTGCTTCTACCCATTTAGTGAAGTAATCGGTTGTCACGATCATCATGCCTCTACCTCCATTGGCAGCATAGGTCCTACCAGGTCGATTACCCACTACATGAATAGCCAAAGACCCATCTGCGGGTGTAGTTCGCTGGTAGGCATTGCTGGTACCAGCTTGTAGCGTTGGCAACAGTCGTATTTTTGTACTAACTCCTTAGCATCTTGGTGCATGGTAGGCCAATAGTAGCCCGCGTTAAAAACCTTCTGTGCTAAGGATCGACCTCCGAAGTGATTTCCACAAATGCCTTCGTGGATTGAACTTAGAACCTTCAGGTTATCAGGAGGTGCTAAGCAGCGAAGATGTGGTCCGATGTAGGATCTTCATATGAGAATATTGTTCCACATGTAGTAGCGTGCTGCCTTTAATTGGAGCTTCCTAGACTCCAACCTTTCCGGGGGGAATGTGTCGTTGACTAGGTAGTCTATAATAGAACTTTGCCAGTTGGGAGTTTTACTAACATGTGACATTTCGATAGTCGGCTTCACCTCTATGCTTTGCTTATCAAGATATTTCACCAGAATAGACCATTTGAGTTAGTGGTTGAAGGCGGAGCCTAAGCCGGCCAGCGCATTTGCGTGGGTGTTGTCTGCCCGTAGAACTTGAGTGAAAGTGTAAGTCTGAAATGCCTCAAGTTGTTTTGCATACCTTCTCTAAGTATTGCGCCATCCTTGGATGTTTTGCAGTGTACTCCCCAGTAGTCTGGCTGGTGATTAGCTGGGAATCAGAATGAATTGCAAGCTTTTTCACCTCCAAGGCTTTTGCCATTCGAAAGCTTGCTAGTAGAGCCTCGTACTCTGCTTCGTTGTTGGATGCTTTGAAGCCTAGAGTGATCGCCTTCTCAAGCATTGAACCCTCTAGGGTGACAACGACCACTCCTGCTCCCAAGCCTTTGTAATTGGATGCGCCGTCGACATGCAAATGCCAAAAGTCTCAATCGGATGGAGCAGGCACGACCTAGGCTAGGTGTGAATTCTGCTATGAAGTCTGCCAAGGTTTAGGCCTTTATCGTTGTGCGGGTTCAGAAAACTAAACCGTATTGGCCAAGTTCCAATGCCCACTTCATTACTCGTTGAGAAGCGTCCGGACCATGTAGGATTGATTGTAGAGGATATTGAGTCATGATGATAACTGTATGAGCTTGAAAGTATGGTCAGAGCTTTCGAGTCGCAACAACTAGTGCCAAAATTAATTTTTCGATCTTCGGATATCTTGTTTCCGCATCGAGAAGAGCTTTAGAAGTGTAGAATATCAGCAGTTAGGCCCCCAACTCTTCTCATATAAGGGTAGAGCTCACTGCTACCTTAGAGACTGTCATGTAGATGTATAAGTCATCTGCTGCTTCCAGCTTAGATAGTAAATGAGGTGATGTAAGATACTTCTTTAGATTTTGGAAAGCTCTTTCGCACTCTTCATCCTATTTGTCGCATTGTGCCCTATTGATGGCCTTGAAAAAAGGTTTCCCTTGATCGATGGACCGTGAGAGAAAGCTCTTTGGATCTCCTTCAAGGTAGTGGGAGATTTCATTTCTATGATCGGTCGAATTTTCTTGGGATGTGCTTCGATTCCTCGTTGAGTTATTAGGTACCTTAAGAATCTACCTGAAGATACTTCGAATGTGCATTTGGTGGGGTTGAGTTTCATCTTGTACTTTCTAAGGATGTCGAAAGTTTCCACTAGGTTACCGATGTGGTCTGATCGTTGCTTACCCTTCACCATAATGTCATCGACATAGACTTCCATGGTTACCCCAATTTTTTTCTTGAACATCATGTTTACTAACCTTTGGTACGTGGTTCCTGCGTTCTTGAGACCAAAGGGCGTAACTTTGTAGCAGTAGGTGCCTCGCTCGATCATGAATGCAGTTTTTTCCTTGTCGGGCTCATAAATGGCTATTTGGTTGTAGCCAAAATATGCGTCTAAGAAGCTAAGCAGCTGGTTCCCTAAAGTTGAATCTACTAGTAGATCAATTTGGGGAAACGGATAAGGATTTTTTGGGCATGCTTTGTTGAGGTTAGTGTAGTCTATGCAAACCCTTCATTTGCCCTTCTCTTCTTTTCACAGTTAGCACGACGTTGGCTAGCCATGCTGAGTGTGCTACCTCTTCTATGAATCCGACCTCCAGTAGCTTGTCAATTTCCGCCTCGATGATCGTTACTCGCTTGGGTACGAAATGTCTTCTCTTTTGGATCACCAATTTGGTAGCGAGGTCGACGTGCAACTTGTGGCAAGCTATCTTGGGATTGATGATGGGCATGTCGAAAGTTGACCATGCAAAGACGTCTCAATTTTCCCTAAAGAAAGTCATGAGTTCTTCTTTCTTGGTTGGGCTTAGACGCAAACCGATTCTAGCCATCTTTTTCGGCTGCTGGGGGTCAAGAATGATGTCTTCGGCGTCCTCTTCGGGTTTCAATCCTATCTTGTCTGCTTGGGCACCATCTTCTTGACCCACTTGTTGTAATTGCTATTTGGTAGCTTCTTCATCCCTTTGGACCTCAGTAGCCTCTACGGGGGTAAAGGTCTTCTTCTTTGATTCCTTCAACACTTACATAATGCATCATCGAGATACGGCCTGGTCAGATTTGATTTCTCCGACTCCTCCTCCTGGGATGCCGAATCAGATCTTTTGATACTTGACGGAAGTGACGACATCTAGCTTGATCAACCAAGGTCTCCCAAGAATCCCATTGTAGGGAGATGGGTCGCTTACGATCGTGAATGTCTACTTTGAGACAACTGATGGTGTTTTCACGTCAAGTGTGATGTAGCCCATTGCAGTTGAGGTGTGCCCGTTGAATCCAGTAAGTACCTCTACTCGGCATATGATTGTGCTTTCCAGGCCCATCTTCTGAATGATTAAGAGTTGAAGTAGGTTGACTGCACTTCCATTATCAACCATCATTCTATCGACTATAGACAAATACTACAAATATGTCATCGTGTAGAAAATCGACGCCTTCTGCATCTTGTTCGGTGAAGCTAATGATGGGTCCAGGTTGGATGTCGACTGCTTAGACCTGTGAGACTAGTAGAGCCTACGAGATCTTTCTTTTTTTTGGAGTTGTTGGTAGCCCCCAAGTGCTCGAATTCGGTAAAATGCCATTGATTCGAATCATTTTGGTTAACAGCTCTTTGTCTTCATCTGCGTTTCTTCTAGGCTGCACAGCTGGCTTGTCCAAGTATCTGTCGACCTTGCCTTCTTTCACGAGTGCCTCTAAGTAGTTCTTCCAAGTGTAGTAGTCGTCAGTTGTGTGACCGGGACCTCAGTGGAATGCGCAGTATTTGGTGTGATCCAACTTGGAAGTACCTCCCTTTGATTGTTTCGGCAACTTGAACCATGGCTCTTTCTTGATGTCGTGAAGGATTTGGTGGATCGGAATTGTGAACTTAGAGAAGTTCTTAGTCATCAGGCCTTCTTTATTCGTCGGTCGGTCCCTACGTTTGGTTTCCTACCTGCTTTTGTTGGACTACTTCCCATCCTCATTCTTTTGAGCCATTGCCGACTCTTTTCGAGGTTACTTGAGTGCATTATCTACTATTTGAGCCTCATCCCAAAGTGTATGCTTCTCTGCCAGAGTGAAAGAGTCTACTAGATTTAGATCTTCTTTTTATGATCATTTCTCCGAACAACTGGTGGTTTTCTGGGAGTCCTTTTTGGAAGCTACACTTACTATCGAGTCATTACACCCGACGATCTTTGCCTTATCTGCTTTAAACCTCTTCACGTAGTTGCGGAGCAACTCCTTTGGGTTTTTCTTCACGTTGAACAAGTGGTCAGACTTTTTCTTGATCAAGGGGGTAGGATAAGTATTTTTTGGTGAAAACCAAGGAAAAATCATCAAAACTCTGGATGGATCGTGGTGGCAAGGTGTGAAACCAATCTTGCGCCTCGCTTTATAAAGTGGTGGCGAACATTTTGCACATAAAGGCATCATTGCTCCAATAAAGGACCATCATGCTTCGGTAGTGCTTCAAGTGCCTCTCTGGATCTCCATCTCCTTTGAATGATGTAAAGTGTGGCATGCTAAACTTGCGTGGAGGCTCTGCCTGCTTGATCTCATCCGTGAAGGGTGACCTGCCCATGTTGGTTATATCCCATCTTAGTGCTTCATCGGCCATTTCATTGCATTGGAAATTACGCAATCGTTCGTTGAGGAGCCTCTCTACCTCTTCCTGAATATACCTTTGTTGAGGTAGTGGAGCCCTCGGCTGCCCCCGGTCTTGACCTGCTGGTCTAGGCTACTTTTCTATATGTTCGACTTATTTATGCCGCAGTTGCGGTTCAGGAGTTAAATTCCTAGCAGGTGAGGGTTTTCTTCGCAAGCTACTGTTTGAACTTGAGCTAGATTAAGTGACTGCCTATCTCCGTCCATCGTGTTGCCTACTCCAATGAGATGTGAAAGATGCTCCTTACGGGCCTAGCTGCAAATAAACGCTTCGCTTGAAAGGCTGCTCATGTTAATCATCGGAGTGTGGTCCCAACCGTGAGTGTATACTCGTTTGTGGGCCTAGTGGAGAGTAAACGCTATCTTGGGGGCCCAATCGGGAGTGTATGCTACCCGAACGCTCGGTTCGTGGCTAGTCGAGTAGCTACTTGCTAGGATGCTACTGGAAAGGTTCATCGTCTACCTTTGTCCTACTTCGGAACATCTCATCTAGGGAACGTTAGATCTTGTTGCATTGCAAAAGCTAATTCACCAAGGTCGTCTGTTGTGCAAAGGCATTTGTCAACTCTATGACTTGTCAGGACAAGTGTTGTTCGTCATTCTGATTGGAAGAGCTTGGAAGGAATTCGCCTTCTTAAGCAGTGGAAGGGTGGAAGAGTTCGGGCGAGAGATTTGAGTTGGGAAATGTCAAATCTGCAGAGAAATGTGGTGAAAATACCCCCAGCTCGATCGTAGGTCCGGAAATTTGAAGCCGGGATGGTTGGACTAATCTTGAGCCGACTTAGGCTGCTTAGGAAACCACGGAAGCAGGCTGGGCGGCGGAAGCAAGCTGGGCCACATGAGTGGGCTGCTCGGCGTGTGGCGCACGTGAATGCGAGGCTTGGGCTCAGCTTGGCAATGCATTGGGCTCGCGTTAGATTTGGGTAACACGAGCCGACTCGGCTAGAGCTTGGGCACTTGAAGGCTAAAGTGGCACAGCTCAGGCCGTGGTTGTGGTGTCATGAACCTTGCGATGGGTGGTTACTGTGGTGGTTGTCACGGGGGTGCCTCATAGGGGTGCCGCTCCACTCACCGCTATGTTAAGCCTTGTAGATCGTCGCGGTCCTAATCCTTGAACGTTGAAATTTCCGTTCGTAGAGGTTTCCGAATCTCTTACCATTGTATTTTTCTTTTACGTTTTATCAAAGGATTTTTAGAAATAAAAATTCCTAGGACAAGAACGTATGAAAAATCCACAAATAAGCAAGGAAACGAAAAACCTTAGATGCGAGAGTCTTCTACGAGTGTGTGACTCAACTCTCAATGAAAGCACCAATTTGTGGAAGCAAATTTCTTCCTCCTTGTTCTTGGATAAAATTGCACCTACAAAACAAATAACACCTTAGGTCAAGGTCAAGAGCCTCACGCCCACGATGAATTGGGGGGGCTTTAGGCGAAGAACCTCCAATGCCAAAGTTAGAATTTTGAGGGAAAAGTGTTTGGAGAATTTAAAGAATTTTAGCAAGAGAATTGGAATTGAGTTTGGAAAGAATGAGGGTGTTTATATAAGGGTGTGGCCGGCCCCCTTGGGAGAGGAATAATCGGCCACATGGATGAATTTGTGGGTTAGGTTCATGATTTATATTTAATTAGTTAATTAATTGAATAATTAATCAATTAATTGGCTAATAAATACCTATTTGGGCATTTTTGACTTGATTGAAGGATGATTGTCCACTGTTCGCGCGTAGGAATTCTGGTGTGCCTCGAGGGTAGTTTTGTCATTTTTACCCAAAAATCCACGTATCGCCTCTTCATTATTTTTGGCTCCACAGTACCAGCACTTGTCACGTTATCATTTAACGGTTTACTTAACAAATTTTTTATGAATGTATGAAATTAAAATGAATTAATTAATATCTAATGTATGAACGTAAAACTTTAATATCAAAGAAATATTGAGTTTTAACCATCGATGAAACAGACAAAACACATGACAAACCTCACTTTTATTTTTCAACACATACAACCACGTTATAGAGGTGCAATCATTCACGAAAGTAACAAACCACTTAATTCTCGAACTATAACTAACACGGGAAGGTCCCACACATCAAAGTGTACTTGCACAAAAGGAAAATACCTTATATTCATACTTGAAGGGAATGAAGCACGATGACTTTTGGCTAAAATACATACTTCACACTTCAATTCTGAGTCTTAAATACCACTGAACATATATGGTAACATATGTTTTACATAACCAAAATATGTGAAATTGGTACCAGGTGAAATATCTTGTAAATAAAAATTAGAATCCACTGGACTGACTAGTCAAGCCCGCTAGTCAACTAAGATAGATATGTTAGTCAATAAATCAAAGATTCTGTTGATGCACAAAATCAGTGAGGACTTTGGTACAACAGAAAGCGTTAAGTTTGTGACCTTCGCTAGATTGCTTTGGTCACTAGTGTGGATAAATATGTAAATGGATAGGGACAGGGAAGCAAACACAAGATGTACGTGGTTCACCCAGATTGGCTACGTCTACGGAGTAGAGGAGTTCTCATTAATTGTGAAGGGTTTACACAAGTACATAGGTTCAAGCTTTCCTTTTGTGAATACTAGTGAATGATTTAGTACAAATGACATTAGGAAATATTGTGAGAGAATGATCTCTATTTATAGAAGAGAGTTTCTAGTTTCATTCTGACATTGACACGTGTTGTGTTGTGATTGGCTTCTAATGTTAACACGTGTCGCACTATGATTGGCTTCTAATGTCGACACATGTCGCGCTGTGATTAGCCTCCTGGTTAGAGGGAAACTCTTCTGGGTCCTTGACAGTATAACGTTGACTGGTGCTCAGTAGTTTCGGGATTCGTCAAGTATGGTACAAACAGATTCAATTACCAATTTCTGTTCTCACAAACTATCCTAGTCAGCAAGGCTGCAATTCATTGCAAGTTATTAATGTGTCAAGTGGGTAGGACACATACCATTTAAATGTTCAACAGATATATGTATCATGTATATCTAGTGAGATGTGTGACACAATAACAAGAACTTGAACACAATATATTTTTGGCCGGAAAAACACACCCCTAGGTAAAAAAATCGAGGACTCTCCACTGAATCCAATCCACTAGTGTAAACAAAGGTTCATATAAAGATCACACAAGCTTAATTCCTAGATCCCTATCTATGGAGTAGCTTTACCTTTGTGCAACTTCGTCTTACATAAGATGGACTCCTTCAAACTTCACGAAGTGGCAGCTCTTCCTGAGCTCATCACCTTGTGGCACCGAGATCAACATAATCAATGATGTGATATGATTTTATGATATGCACATGAAATCTAGATTTTAATGACCAGTCAGATTCTCCAGTCAAACAATTGAAGGAAGAATCTAACTTGAATCCAAAAGCTTGGTCTAAAACCAAATTTAAAGTTTAAAACCAGACCAAGACTTTAATGCAAAACCTTAAAACAATGCAACCTTAATAGACAATGATTTGGTGTTTAATGCATGAGGAAGATTTGGTAGTTAAGGTTTCATTTATGGAGAAAATGCAAGCTCAAAGCCTTTAAGGCAATTCCCTCTCTCTCTCTTTAAAACGAAGTTCTAAACCCCAAAAAATAATATGCAACCCTAGAAGCAAATATACCCAAGGAAATCCAATTTTCCATCAGCCAATTTGTCCCAATGACACTTGTCGGCTACAAAAGAGATCTAGGCAGATCAATGGCCAGAAACTGACTACCAACAGAAAGGCGTTAGTCAGCCCATGTGGGCTGTCTTAATCTATGTGCCTAGACAGCTGAAAGTCAGCATCCAAAACTGACTAGACAATCAAACTAGACAGAATGCAACACAAATATAGATATGAAATGCACATGCATGAACATACCTTTTGAGGTGAAATGTGCCACTTCATGAACATTTCCTCCAGCAACAACAACCCATAATCAGAGTATATCCTAAAGCTAGATTGAGCATGTATAATGGTTCATTTACAATATTTGACAAGGAAAGTCAAACACTTAAGACTCGACTTTACAAGATGCATGCCACAAATGTTGATGCAACGACAATACCTTCTCTAGATTACTATTACGCGAAGCACGAACCAAATTAGATATGCCAGGAACCACGTCATCCACATAATACTCAATGATCTCCTTTATCTGAATATCCTGAAGCCAGTAAAATAAAGGATACATTAATACAACATAATCCAATTATTCAGTAACTTGTGGTACAGATAATAAGTACTATTAGTAGTTGCCACACACTTTCTATGAGGATGGGTTTAGATTGAAACTAAGTTTTATCGTAAGTCATATGGTCCGTTGCATCAGAATCTAAAATTCAACCCTTAATCGCCATTATAATAACACACACGACCGCACCTACTTGCAGTAGAATACTCCTACCCAGCACTATCCTGACAAATAACAAGGCATGGTAAAGGACAAAACAATAATTGCTACAAAGTCAACCGATTGCACGGAAAGTAATTATAGACAGCAATAAACGGCACAACAACAATTGCAGCCAATCCACACAGCACAACAACACACTGCACCACCAGCACATCATTGCAATTCCAGGCGGCAGATAAACCACGCACATCACCAACCCGCTGCTGCACAGCCACTGGGCACAGTGTACACACAGTAGAACGGGAATGAGGATCCTCTTCGGATCCTCTTTGTGAGGATTCAGGGGATCCTTTAGTCGTATTCATTCATCGTACATTATGCGGTCATAAATTATTTTAAATTTTTATTCAAAATTGAACAAAAATAGTACTTGATAAAAAATGATTGCATAATTTTCGAAGAATTAATATGATTAAAAGATCTCTTAAATCCTCACAATTCAGAGAAGATCCTCATTCGCAGAACGGTACACAACAAAACAACTGTTTGACACACTACACCAGCAAGTAGCAATTGGAATACGTGCCCGTGTACTTTCCTTGTATGTTTATTATTAGGGTACAATAGCAATTGCATAGGGAACACACACTGATACACGGACAAAAGTACATAAAAGAATACAAACTTTCACACGGCAAAACAAAACCAACCCTCTTCCCACACGCTGCAATTCTATACAACAGCGATGTACACCCACGGCACAAGTGCGAAAAACACAGCGATTGTGCAGTTTACTATTTGTAATTAGGATCGAAACCAATCTCTTGATGGCAAGAAGAAAATCATTAAAAATACTTTGTTACTTCATTCATCCTCTAGAGTTTATAATATATATAGGCACATATGCCTTATTTTACAAGATACAAAAACCAAATTCTAAAGATTACAAATCCTAATCCTACCTAAAATAGAATTCTAAATATATCCACAATTAAGACTTAAATCAACAAAAACTTGAAGGAACAGAACTTAAAAGTAGAAAGCAAGCAAATAAGAAGAAAATGATTGAGCTTGGATTCATATTCTTTTTCGTTAACTTTTCCACCTCGATAATTCCTCTCTGCCTCTGGTAACACTGGTACTATCAACACATTATCTTAATTCTTCTTTTGAGTTATGATTCTCTGATCTTCTATTGAATAATCAATCAACAGTTAGGAGAATCACCATGTGAGTTTCGGATTCGGACTTGTAATAGTTGATTATCAGAGTGCGCAACGAACAAAATTACAAAATAATAAGAATATTATTAAACAAACTAAGAATGCCGAAACGGCTATAAAACCCTAAGATGCAACATTGTGACTAACTTATTTCTCAAACTAAATTACAAGCTCTATTTATAGAGCAATAAACCTACGAAACCCTAATGCGTAAATGCCAAAAATACCCACTACAAAATCAAATCAAATCTCTAATTAATTTCCTAAATAAACCTAGTAAATTCCAATACCCCCCGTCAAACTCATGGTGGAACACGACATGGGTTTGCCAAAGTAGATGTGGATGCAAGACTCCAAATTCCAATGCCAATGCCAATACCAATGCCGATGCCAATGCCAATACCAATGCCGATGTCAATACCAATGCCAATACCAATGTCGATGCCAATTGCGAGCTTCCCAACAAACCTGAGCAAACAAACAAACAAAAAACATATTTTTTATTTGCCCGTGTGGGGGCCTAAAAAACTCCAAACAATTTTTTTTCTTTTTCCTTCTTTTTTCTCTCTTCTTATGGGCGAACAAGTGCAACATCACACCTTCTTAAACAACTAAATAGCAGTGGTGTGGTGGATCGGTCAGATCGACTTTTTCCTTGCAAACAATCAATACCAACTAACAAATCTAAACCGACCAACAAGAACGGATTGAACCCTAAGGATCGAACCCGCTCTAATACCAAGTTGAACATCAGAGTGCACAATGAACAAAACTACAAAATAATAAGAATATTATTAAACAAACTGAGAATGCCAAAACGGCTACAAAACCCTAAGAGGCTACATTGTGACTAACTTATTTCTCAAACTAAATTACAAGCTCTATTTATAGAGCAATAAACCTAAGAAACCTTAATGCGTAAATGCCAAAAATACCCTACTATAAAATCAAATCAAATCTCTAATTAATTTCCTAAATAAATCTAATAAATTCCAACAGTAATTGAAGGAACTGATGTTCTGAGGAAATATGAATCCCAAGAAACAAGCAGGTCAGATGTCCCTCGTTTACCATGCAAAACCGTAAACCGTGGAGAGTTGCTTTTTCATGACATAAAGTACAACTGTGGAACGCAGCTTGCCGGTGTGTCCACTCCAGAGTTGTTCTTAATTATGTATATTAATTATTTTTTGGAATATAGTTTACCAATCATGCATCTACGTTTCATTGCTGCCGAGAAAAGTTCAAATGCCAATACATAAGCTAGAATGGAGGTGTCCCATATGTCCTGTTGCGCAAAACAGAGTCTGTTTTATACAAGAACCAGGAGTCAGTTACACAAATTATTCTTTAAACTCTATCGTTTTACAAGTGTAATAATAGGCCGGATTCATAAAGATCCTTAATTCCATTTATTTCACCAAATTACCGCCAGCCTTGATTAGATGAAATTTGCATTACAAGGTGGTGGAAATTGTGGCACGGTAGAAGACCTATGCTAGGACTACTGTTTCAACGGTATTTGACTGCATAAATTGTTCGAGTTGTTGGCCTTCTTCCCCTTCCCATATCTCAGGCAATGCTTCTTTAATGTTGTGGATACTACTCAACGCATGATCTGCACCGGGCACTAGTACTGAGCTCCCCACCTGCCATAAGTTTTTCCACTTAATTGTATCAGAAAACTTCATTGAACTTCAATTAGTTGAGTTCTTGTTTAATTTATTTGTGATATGCTTGAAGTTTCCATCCTTGAATGCTTCAATTGATCTATTTTTTTTCCTAGTTGCATGTAGATAGTTCTTACAATGACTGTATGAAGTCCTGCTGCCTTCCCACTTGCTATGTTTCGAGCACTGTCATCAAAGAAAATCTGAGAACAGAAGGGGAAAAGAATCTCCATTATACAGCTTCATCTCTGTTTGAAGCTAAATAAAATGAAAATTAAAGCGCGATGTTCCATGTCTAGCTAAGAAAGCATTGAATGACCGATCTTACTGTTTTCTTTGGATCAACATTTGCAATACGAATAGCAGCTTCAGTTGCTTTCACGGAGGGTTTGCAAAGGATTGGTGACTTGGGGGGACCAATTAGACTAGTAACGGTCAAGTCAGTGGCTTTAGCCTCCAGTGCCTGTTTTGGGAGGACCGTACGGAGGTCATCTGCTGCAGTAGGAGTACTGCTCATGCAATCAAGTACTTCTGTTTCATCATAAAGATTATGAGGAGGATTAAGAGTTTCAAAGCATATGATGCCTTCAAAACAATCTTCCAAGCCCAACCTGTTGAGAACTTGAGCTGCATGTGCCCTGTCTGAGTTAGTAAAGATCTGAAACCACCAACACAATGAAGCATCTTAATGAATTAGTTTACATAAACAAAGAGACCGACTTGACCACTATATGTAACTATGTCATAGATATGTGCAGGATGAATTGCAGGTCATCTAAACAAGTTTTAACAAATTTAATTAATTAGTTGACGTACTATTTTTCTCTGGGGCATTGATAACAGAAGGTTCCTTAACACCAGATCGTGCGTCAATACATCATAGGGCAGTCTACCGTGGACATAGGCATGAAACTCATCATTGTCAAATTCGTACCCAAGAGCCTGGATGAATATGTAGTATAGAGAGAGAGAGAGAGAGAGAGAAAGAGAGAGAGAGATTAAGTGGGACTATATATCAAAATTCAAGGTATACATATATAACTATGATTTGAAGTGAGATTGATAGAAAATCTCGACTCCACCAACCTAAAGGGGAATGCAACTGCAAGGACAGTTCGCTAGTGATCTGTAAATTTTACCTTTAGACCAGCCATGGTTGTCCCATATTCCCGGTATAGGTCCAGGCACATCCTTGGCACCTCACCTTCTTCTATTTGCAATTGCTGCAGCATGAACTCTGCAGTAATTGCTCAACCTCGATCATCAGTTAATACTGTTTAATGTAGTTTTGACTATAACTTATAAAAGGTCGTACCCAGTGCACAAGGCTCCCGCTTTACGCAGGGTCTGGGAGAGATGAATGTCGGCTAACCTTACCCCCATTTATGGAGAGGCTGCTCCCAAGTCTCGAACCCGAGACCTACCGCTCATGGGCGAAGGCACTTGCCCCCATTTTGAATATAACTTATAATATGTAAATACATTATCGATATATCTGATTCATATATATATATATATATATATATATACGTACCTTCAATATTCTTGCGACATGCCAAGTTGAGACCATAGCTCAGGGGATAAAGAGTATCATCCAAATCTGCAGAATGTACATTTAATAGTCAAATCCAGAAATCTTAACACAAATACATTAATCACTTAATTAATCAAAAGGGTTTGCAGTAAGAAAGAGTTGAATTAACATTGACAACTAATCCAGAAATCTTAACAAATTAACGTTTTCCATTGAATGATTTGTATCATACCAAAAACCAAGCAGTCATATTTGGCTCCACCGGACCTCCCAATGGCCGCATCCATCTTCAAGAATATACCTGCAGAACAAGCTGCCGGTTCCACAAATTAGTAAGAGCTAACGATTAATTTGAAATAATTTAAGTTTGCAATAAGAAATCATAAGAGCTATTTCCTGTTTGGAATTAATCCTGGCCATCTATCTAATCCTTCTTAGTTCTTACGTTCGTTAATGATGAACATACATGAATGCATGGCAATTTCATTTGAAAGTGGAAACAACACTCGCAAAACAAAGGACCAAAAGAGTATATATATGATGAAAGCATGATGTATTAATATGCCAGTCCATGTATGATCAGTAAATTAAAACGCCGAAAGATTATAATATATAAAATTCAATTATCTGTACATGGAGATGGAGTATGAGACAGTGAATCATGCAACATATATAATAGAAATTTAAGATAATGTTATTACCTTGAAGTTAATATATATAGTACGTAGCAGATCAAGAATGACGAACAGATAACTCTGGTATATCGATGGTTATTGGTTACGGCCACGTACTGTGCATATATATAGACATAAATTCTTGAAGAATGTGCATGCTCGTCGCGGTACACAGTTGAATACTGATGGTGATATGGAGCATATATATTATTCAGGAAATATATTATATTCTCTGTGGAGTGTGGACCGTAAACCATATATGCTTGTTCTTTGCTTCAAGGCAGCTGTCACCTTCGATCCATATATCTCTAACAAAACGTGCCATATGGAGGCATATTCCATATGGGTTTTGAATCTTATTATATGCAGAAATAAAATGTTCTCTCTCTCTCTATATATATATATATATATATATATATGTGTGTGTATGTATGAGCCACTAATATGCATGCATATATGCTTCTCTAACTACTTGATTTATCTCTTATATCTTTTTCGACACTACTCATCCGCGTGAGAATAATCTATAACATAAAAGTGAAATCCTGCTAAAAATTAATAAGAGATCATATATATACATGTGTGGATATGTTCTGTATGGATGTGTGTGTGTGTGTAGATACTGATGAGGATTTTTTTTGGGGGCAAAATTGGTGAGGAATTTAAGAATCAAATTAAGATATGTGGGAGAATTCATGCTCTGTTTGACACCGACACCCTGTAAGTGGAGTGGGAGTGGGGTTGTGAAGATGAGGAGACCATTCCTTACTCTCTAACATGGTGGCTAAATGGAATAAACGCATAATGCAAATGCCTACATGAATAATTCACATTATTTATTTTAGACGATTACATCACTTTGCATTATTCTACAACTTATGCATATGAGTAATGACTGCTGTCTCAGCATTTTGCAACCAAACTAGGCTAGCTAGTACAAGTGAATTATCCCACGAATAATGATACCATCCATCTCTATCAAAAAGCGTGTCAACAAATTTGTATTATAATTTATACCTGAATGAATTTTTCTTCCCTATTGGTTGTTAAAAAAAAATTACAGAGTTGGATACAAAATACCGTATGTGAATCTTTATATATAAATCTAGCAATGACACACCCCGACCGAGATCGAGGCATGTTGGCCGTCAGGTGAGGGTGACGTAGCCATGTGCATAGTGCGGAAGCAATAAGGATAAGAAATATATGAATAAATAAAAACCGAAAGCTACTAATGTGCACTAATAAGCAGGAAGTACTAGGAATGAGATACAAGTGTAAATACACCTAATCAGAGCATAGAAAGTCGAGGTGCAGTCCAGTAGGACAAGTACTAGTTATACAGTACCGGAAAATATCCTACAAATATTATATTCTGTCAGAACCGTCGAGATCCTCGAACACCACCAACAGCAAGTCTACCTAAAACCTGGAGGGGCGCAAAACAGAAAATGTGAGGGGCAAAAACAAAGCTTTTCTTAACCATTTAATCATCAAAATGCCCTAACCCCTCGCTGTAAAACATGTATAATTTTCCTAGAAATAGAATATAAACATATGTGTGTGTGTGTGTGTGTATTCAAATCATGCTTAACACAACCATATTCATAAGTATGTCATGCCAAAATATAAAGCAGAATAAGTAGCTCAAGTGAAAATAAATTCATGAAAAATAACATATTAGCCGAAACCCTTATAGAAGTCTATATGGCTGAAGTCATGGCTCATTAATCAATCTAGCCGGAGTCACTGCAAGTGACCTATACGGCACTACGTTGCACACGAGTATGAACCATAGTAAAGGTCTGTATGACAAGACTGGGTGTAATATAGTTATGCTCAATACTAAGCTCTCATAATAGCTGTGCAATAAATCGCTAGTCACCTACGAGTCGGAACCACCTATAATGGTCTGTACGACAAGATTGTGCACCTAAATTGGATCCAATGTGAGCATATGGAGCGGGAGGTGACATTATAAACAAGCATGTGTCATATCTCTTGCTAAATCACTAACACCGGGGTGCAGGTTTATAAGCTCAATGTTTCTCAATTAATCACAACCGTTATTCACATGCACAATTCATGAACTCACCTGGGATTTACCTGAGCGTCCTCAGCACCACAATTATATATATATATATATATATATATATATATATATATATATATATATATATATATATATGCAACATCATATGCATAATCTAACTCTAAAACATTTGGCATGGCAATTTAAGTCATAACTCATTCAAATGCATTTTCTAGGAAAATATCAAGCATATACATATATACTTAAAACCAAAACCCCACTCATTGGTATGACGAAGGGTCGTAGCCCCCGAGTCTCCCTTGACTGCGGTCGTCCTTGGGATAAGTCTCCCCTATATGCGAAACAACTATAAAAACGTTATTTAAAGCACATAACCAATACTACCTAATAACTTCTCATACAATGCTCAAATGGGATGCTTGAATATACCAACGTGATTTACACAACCTCACGAACATCCCCATATTTTTAGAAAAACATTTCGACGTCCCCAGTGCCGCCACGCGCAGACAAGTGTACGGCAACACACGCGGCCACGTGCAGGAACCCTAATGGAATCCCTTAACCCCGTTAGGAATATACCATTAAAAAGTAACGGAAACCGTTAAAACTAACAAATGCCATTAGGAATATTCCGTCAAAGTTGATGGAATATTCCGTCATCCTTTACCTTCGTACTTAGGCGACCGTCGCCGTCGCCGGAAACTAGAAAACTTTAAAACTTTCATTTCTCGTCCATTTCTCAACCAAATTGCATGAAACTTAACCAATTTAAAGCTTAACACTAGTAGAATACAACCATACCTTTCAAAAGCCTTAAAACCCACGGAACTTGTCGAAAAATCCCTCAATAATCCAGCTAAACCTACAACTCGTCGAAACTCAACTTTCTGATGTCCAAATCACTTCATTTTTCTTCTCCAAGCTTCATGAGGATGATTCAAAGCTTCATATGCCCTTAAAAACTCCTAAAAACCTCACAATAATTAGTGCATGAACAGTACCTAAATCGGAGTTCGTGAGAAACTAGGTTTCGAAGGTTTTGAGGCCAAATAAAGGTATAAATCAACTCTTAGGCATGCAAGGAGTTTGAATGTTACCTTTAAAACCTCAATCCGTGCCTGAAATGGAAGGCTTGGAGTTCGTCCGTACAAAGTTGACAGAAACAGAAGAAAATCCAGAGGGAGGAGAGAGAGAGAGTACACTGGAAGAGAGAGAGTTGGGGTGTGTGTGTGGTCCAAAGTTTTTGACTTCCAACAACCACAAAACCATAACAACTTTAAGTCCTAATTAGTTCCAAATAATAGGGACTTAAGGTATTAGTTCACTTTCAACTTAAACCACACAATCACACAAAACATCCAAGGGCAAAATAATCCTTTCACACCGTCGAAACTAAATATTTCGGGACGGGCTGTGACAAGCAACTTCATTGTGGGGCCACGGCTTCACCAAAAATAAGGGGATAAAAATGCCCCCCAAACAAAAAAGTTCAAAAGTAACCCAAAATAATGCATCAAATAATGCAGGGGTATTTTTGTCATATAAACAGTATTTCTTTAATAATTAAATTTTTTGTACAGTGTCTTTTTTTTAGTTTTTTTTTGTTAGTACCTCACAATGGGCTAATAATAATGTTATTCAATCAATTGTTTATTAAATATTATTTTCTCTATTTTTAAACACGTTTAAAACATCTTAAGAAGCGCGTAGTGCCGATTATAATAAAGGTCATTTGCACACGCATAACAATGTGATTCAATTAGTTGTCAAATTTTTTTTTTTTAACAAACGATATTATCTACACTAAGGGAGATGGGGTGAGCTTAGCCTCACAATGGACTAGCAATAATGTGATTCAATCAGTTGTTTATTAAACATTATTTTCTTTATTTTTAAACATGTTCAAAACATGTTCAAAACATCTTAAGAGGTGTGTACCGTTGGTAGTAAAAAATGTCTTTCACACGCACACAATAATGTAATTCAATCATTTGTTTATTAAATAGGTCATTTTGGTTTCGGTCCTTAATCAACCTAGTTGTTAGAATGAAACCTTATTTGTTTAAATAGTTTAATCAATGTCCCTAGCATCATTTAAGGGATTTAACTCATACATTTATGCATTTAATATCCCACAAATTATAAAATTTAAACAAATTCAAATAATATTGTTACAAATATAACAATTACTTAAAAAATCAATAATAGAGTAAATCATTTTTCTCATAGTTCTAGCAAAAAAAAATGTATTCATGTAATTATTAATATAGTGCAAGAAATAACTTTTGACATATTTTAAAACATAAAATAAACACATATAATTAGCATGGGTACGTTCATAAAAAAAAATATTGGTATAAATTAAATTAAAAATTTTGGGTACATATTAAAATTCAAAACTATGGGTACAAATTAAATTGAAAATATGGGTACATATTAAAATTCAAAATTATGGGTACAAATTAAAACTAAAAAGAATATTGGTATAAATTAAAAAAAGGGTACAAATTATAAATAGAAATATATGAAGAAAAAAATACTAAAAAGATTATATTTGAAAATGATTAATATTTTTTTTAGTACATCGATATTTTACGTTAGGGGGAGCAGAAGTTCAGCTAAGCCACACAATGGGCAGCCTAATTTGGTATCGAAGTCGCCATCTATGAGATTCGAACTAAGACCTCTCACTTCTAAGCGAAGAGAAAAAATAAAAAAGGAATAAGGTTTAATCAACCTAGTACTAATTTAATGACTTGTAATTAAATTTAATATTCAAATAATGATGTGATGACCCGTCCCGAATAATTATATATTTTATCCTTGAATACATGGAAATGACTATTTTACCCTCGTTGGCCTTGTGAAGTGGATGTACGTAGATAATCTTAAATTATTTTTCGCCGACGTAATTAAATTGTGCTCAACATCACTAGAGAATTGACGCGAATTAGGGTCGCATCGGATTTGTAACGAAAATGTTACAAATAGATAAAGATAATTTGGGTTGTCATCATATGCCACTAATCGCCTTAATTCCTACAATCCATAACCCAATCAAAATTGGATTGGTTTTATATTCAATTGGACCCAATTGTTATGCCCTAATTTCCATAGCCCAATTAGGGCTTATGATTTTGTTTATTGCTGGCCAACCTGTGACAAAACACACACACACACACACATGTAACCTTCATCTTTCCTCTCTCTTCTCTAAATTTCCTTCCCGTCCTTATAACTGTGATCTCCAACTCATAAACATCACCTAAACACCACAGATCGAACCTTTAAGGACTTCCATCGTGTTCCTCGTAAGCTCATGATCCCATTTATACCATTTGTTTGACGCAAAGACCTCGAGAACCCTGGAATTCGTGAGCTCCAGCGAGACACCCTGTTACTCCGACGTGATCGTGGATATTTCACGGGATTTTAAGGCTCAAAAAGGGTCCTAAGAAATTCTATTAGGATCCTAGGCTAATTTTGGAGTGGTTACAACGTCGGAACATTTGGGTTTATCAAGCTTCTAGTTTGGCATGTTGTGTCGAGCTACTTTCTGACTGTTTTCCATCGGTTTTAGGACCTTTAAGAGGTAAGAACATGTTCTTCTTGTTTAGGGCTTCAAATTGATATAAAATTCGTGGAATTTGGTTGAAAACTGAGTGAGATATTGAAATTTTAAATTTTTCCAGAAACCGGCGACGCAACGGCGACCGGCGACCCACCGGAGAAGAAATGAGAATATTCCATCAACTTTGACGGAATATACTAACGGCATCAGGTATATTTAACGGAATATTCTCTAACGGCGTTAAAGTTTCCATCCAACGTGCCTGCACGTGGCCAGCGCATGAGGGTGTGTGGGTCATCGAAAAATTATTCTAAAAATATGGATGCTTGTGGTGTTGAGTAGGCCACGATGGTATATTCAAACACCCCAATTGAGCAATGTATGAGAAGTTATTATACGGTTTTGATTGTGTGCTTAAATTAACGTTAAATTAGTGGTTTCACATATAGGCGAGACGTTCCCGGAGGATGAGCTTAGCCAGGTGAGACTTGGGGGTTACGACCCTGCTACATACCAGTGAGTGGGCTTTTGTTATATATATATATATATATATATATATGTTTTACATTTTCCCAAAAATTGTTTTAAATGGATTTACAATCTTAAATGCCATGTCGATTGCAATACATTTTAGTATGTGCATTACTATAGCTATGCATATTATAGCATGACGTTGTGGACGCCCATGTAAGCTTCAAGTGAGTATATATTGATGGTAGTGATTGCAGTGTGTATGGTATTGTTTAAAGGCATTTAGTGCTCATTATCCTGCACCCTGGTGTTAGTGCTCCGCCCAAGGCCAAGGCCTAGCCTTCACGTGATCATTCACTTCCCACACCGTATGCTCACCTTGGATCCAAGGCAGGTGTCAACCTGTCGTATAGACCACATTAGGTGATTCCGACTCGTAGGTGACTTGCGATTCATCGCACAACCTTCACATGATCATAGCACTTGAGTGTATTTAATTACACCTAGCCTGTCGTACAGACCACATTAGGTGGTTCCGACTCGTGTGTAGGATTTGGTAGATGAGCTATAGGTTCAGCCGTACAGGTCACTTTAGGTGACTCCGGCTGACATATCACTTTATATTGATTTATTTCACCTGGCTTACTTATTTCATTGTTGGAATACTTGACATGGCATATACTTGGTTTTCACTACTCTCGAGCATAATTTCTATATACATATGTATTATTATTTTCTGGGAAATTATACAGATTTTACAGTGAAAGGTTATTGTTTTTGGAAAGATAAATGATTTTAAAAAGCTTTGTTTTTGCCCACTCATGTTTTCTGTTTTGCACCCCTCCTGGTTCTAGTTAGAAGTTCATGTTGGTGGCTCATGAGGACTCTACATCGGTTCTGACAGACATCCATCAATGTAGGGTTTTCTTTCATACCCTGTATAATTAGTATTTAGCATGTTGGACTGCACTTTGATATCTACGCTCTGATTATGTGCATCTACAGTTCCACTCGTACTTATATACTAGTCTAGTGTAAGTTAGTTTGATTTTTATTTACCCACATTATCTTATCACCTTCACTTCCGTACAGCGGACATGGCTATGTCACCCTCACATGATGGCCATCATGCCTCGATTTAGGTCCAAGTGTGTTAATAACATGAAGAAAAGTCAAGGGACCTTGATCAAAAAATGAAAAAGGAATAAGGTTTCAATTAATGAGAAGGAGAAATGAGAGATGAGAACCTAATTTATCATTATTAAATATTATTTTCTCTATTTTTAAATACTTAAGAGGCGTACTGCCAGTTATAAAAAAGGTCTTTCGCATTCCCATAATAATGTGATTCAATTAATTGTCAAATGATCTTTTTTTTTAATAAATGATATTATCTACACTAAGGGGAGAGGGGTGGGTTTAGTCTCACAATGGGGAAGCAATAATGTGATTCAATCAGTTGCCTATTAAATATTATTTTCTCTATTTTTAATGTAAATTCAATAGAATGTAGATGAAAATTAAAAGACCGATTTTATTATGTGGATTCAGTTGCTTTGATTAGTTTATGAGGAATTTCTTCTAGCAAGATCTAATATTATTCATTTAGTCCAAATAGTTGACTTTCTTTTTGTCATAAAAAAAAATATTGAAGCAATTCATGCATATAAATATATTTAAAATGTGTAAGTTGTGTGTAGCATGCCGTGATTCAAAAATGGATGCGCTTGTATGAAGGCTAGTAATATATAAAATGAATAAGGAAATATTGAAGAATTAAGTCACCACTAAGAGCAAGTCCACCAGAGGTGGAATAGCCCAGCACCCAGTCAAAAAACTGGCCTGGCACATAGCCAATTCACTCCAGCCCACGGGATTGACTGGCACCCAGCCTAAGCTGGTCTCTAGGCCAGCCCAAAATTGACAGACCTGGGGACCAGGTCATCTGATGCCATGCGGACGCCAGCGTGGCGTCAGACACTTTTTTTATATTTTATTCGGGGTCATGGAATCTGCGGGATATACGGATGTGATGCAGCCGTGAAGTGTGAGTCCACCGCGGAGAGGGAGAGACAGAGACAGAGCGTTCAAACCCGGAAAGGGATTCGAATCGCTGAGAGAGATCTAGCAGCACCGAAACCCTTGGACCCGCAAAAGCGAACAAGGGGAGAGAGATCTAAGGAGAGGTCAAGCTCTCGGCTTCAATAGTAGGACCTCCCACCATGCACCGATGCCGCATGCAAGGCCATGGTTGGGTTCCTTGAGCTCCAGGGATTACAAAAATAATATTTTGTGTTTGATTTGTTGAAGATTTTGAAGAGGAAGAAGAAGGAAAGCTCACGGGAGTGAGCTGGAAAAGAGAGGGAGAAAAAAATAGAAAGAGAGAGAGAGAAAAAGAAAGGACCGGAGAGAGAAAGGAAGAAAAAAGAAAAAATAAATTAAATGATAAAATATTAATTGTTTTGAATAAAATAATATAATATTAGATGGGCTGGATGCCAGCGTATTTTTAGGGGTGGAGATGCTTTGGCCTATTACTGTTCACTGTGATCTATTACTGTTTATTTAAGTAAATAAATGCACTGGATGCTGACACAAAGTCTTTTGAAGTGAACTTACTCTAAAGGAACTCAAACTACAGCAGAACACATTTGGGGTTGCTAAACCCAATACAGAATTGTTTAGTTGGGCCTTAGAAAAAAACTATGGGCTTAGTGGTCCAAAATTGAAGTTATTTTGGGCCGTTTGGGGTGGGTTAAAAAGTAAAAAAGTGGAGTCTACGGGTAGGAAGAACACACGACTCAGTCTCAGACTCTCAGGGGACCTTAATATTAATATGGGGTGTGTTATCCACACACATTTTTTTACATCTTACATACCTTATTAATTTTTATCCGTTGATCTTCTTCAATTCATCTAATCTGACAGCTGAAAACCAAAAAAATATGAAAGAAGTAAAAAGGGATGTAAGAATATCACAACTCTATTAATATCTGGCGGTTAATATTTCTTTTGGTCAGAAATTGCACAATTGGTGGTTGAGGCTTTAAATTGGAGGCGGCTTCGAGGTTTGAACTTTGAGCAGCAAATCAAATATACATTTTATTATTTTGTGTGTAGAATCGAATTGAATTAGAAACAATCAGAGAGAAAAAAAGAAGAGAGCAATGGTATCATGGGGAAAGTGGGGGAAGGACGTAGGGAGAGTGGTGAAAGGGGTGTCTCTAATCGCCAAGGAGTTGGCGAATCGATCTCCCACTTTGCAGAGCGCCAAAAATGGCGATTTGGAAGCCCTAATCAAGAAAGCCATTGTGTCCGCCACCGACCTCTCCGGCCTCACCAAAGGCACCCTCTCCCAATTCACCAACAACCACCCCATTGGTACTAATGACTCCAATTCCAATACGAATACCAGAGGCCAAGATTCCGTCGTATACTTCACACATGAACAAGTTGAAGTTGAAGCAGCACCAGCACCTCCTCCTCCTTCGTCTGCTCCTGCGGCGGAGCATGAACAAGAAGAACACAATCAACAACAGTTGCAGCAACCAGTGCAACAACAAGAAGAACATCAATCCACCACAGTGGAGGTCCTTGATTCCGCCAAGAAGGAGAATTTGGTGGAACAAGAGCCACAACCTCAGCCATTGCAGAGGCGGAAGCCCAGAGAGAGACGAGTTCCTTCCACCCCCTTCTCCAGAGCACTCGGGTTTCTACTCTTCTCTTTTTTAGTTTCCTTATGAATGATTGCTTTTCCATATGAATGATATCATGAAAATGTATGTGATTTGTGATTGTGATTGATAATCTAAAAAGGTTTGCTGGTCTCGGAGCTGGGCTCGCGTGGGGAACCATTCAGGAGTCTACTAAGAGGCTCGTTTATGGTACACCAACCTCATCAGACAAGCAATCTCCTCTTTCTCCATTTTTGTCCCCCCAAAATGCAGAACGTTTGGCTCTCGCACTCTGTAGAATGCGTGGAGCTGCCCTCAAATTGGGACAGATGCTCAGTATACAGGACGAATCCCTCGTCCCTGCTCCCGTAACATTCTACTTCTCTCTTTCTTTTTTAAATAAAATTCATATGCATTACAGCACATTGCATTGCATGTTTTCAGTTTCTTAATGTCTTTTATATTCATTTTCTTCTAGATCTTGGCAGCTCTCGATATTGTCCGTCAAGGTGCAGACGTCATGCCCAGGAAACAGCTTAATCAAGTTTTGGATGCTGAACTAGGACCTGACTGGCAATCTAAGCTTTTTAGTTTTGATTATGAACCTTTGGCATCTGCAAGTATAGGCCAGGTGACAGTAACAGATACAATACTGCTTGTTTCTTGTTACTTGTTACCTGTTACAGACACTCACTCACTCACACCTACCCACTGTATATGTACAACCTCTGGGGCATCCAAATTGCCGTGTATTAGAAAATTAACCACATACTCTAAAGACTCTGCATGCTGGCAATCAGTGTACTTGTAATGCCAACTTTGTGCCTAAGAGCACGATCATAATCCAACATGAACTTCTGCATCTCTTGATAGATTTCTGTAATAAAATTTGTCATGTATTTTACTTTGTTCAGACAGTTTGTCTTACCATCTATAGCATTTTTAGGTTCATCGAGCTGTCACAAAGGATGGTATGGATGTTGCAATGAAAATTCAGTACCCTGGTGTTGCTGATAGCATTGAAAGTGACATTGACAACGTCAAACTTCTTCTAGATTATACAAATCTAATCCCCAAGGGACTTTATCTTGAAAGAGCTATGAAGGTATTTTTATTTTGTATGCCTTTGGTTATTGCATCTGCATGACTTACATTGTATATTAGGAGTGAGCCTAATTTTACTAATTGCTTCACTTACAAATTTGGCCATTATACTACTCTTTCTTTAGTGTGGATGTGTATCTAATCCTCATTGATCATTCCCTTATGCTCATGACTTCAGAACTTGATTCCATGTGGAATGTATCGGGATGACATGGAATTGTGGAGGATGATTTCAAACTCAGAAGATGATGAGATATCTTAAAATTTTCAAAATGCATGCTTATATTCTTCCTTGGAATCCTTTTTAGGTGGCAAAAGAAGAATTATCCCGTGAATGCGACTATGTGTTGGAGGCACAAAGTCAAAAAAGGTTTCGTGACTTGCTATCCAATGCACAAGGATTTTATGTTCCATTGGTAGTGGATGATATATCGAGCAAAAGAGTCTTAACTACTGAGCTTGTTTCCGGCAAGTAAACTATGCCAATTATGCTATTACATTGTTTAAACTATGATATAGTGATTTTTACCCTGAAAAATTTATGTTGTTGCTTGGGGTGATTTCTCGATGATGAGAATTTAAAGAACTGATTCCCAACATGTTTTGCTTTGTTTCGGGACTTTCTCATGGACAAAATCCAAAGCTGATTAGTTAATCTTCAAACACACTTACTTGAAGAAGCAGTGTATATTTCAAGATTTGTTTTGTAATATTGAACTGTACAACATGTTGTGGGCACACAAATACTGGTCGAGAGACCACCTTTTATTTTCTACTAGTACAGCAATCGGAATTTATATCAAAATTGTGTGTGAAACTAATTAAGCTTATGAATCAAGGGATGATATTGAAAAGCAAGCTACTAATTGGATGATGTCATATTCTTTTCATGCTCCATATGCACAAGTCATCTTCTATCATAAATGACTGTAATTACGGACTGCTTATAACTTCTGGAAATGAGTTGCAACATTTCCTTGGACCCTTTTGTTTTTGGTTAGAGATTTCCCTTCAATCTTAAGTTACACAGATTCAGAATTTTATACGTTGAAAGTTGCATTGCTGCAATTTGAAGCACGCATAAAATGGTAATGATTAAAAATAATTAACCAGCTCTAATGATATTTTTTTCTGTCGTATATATCACTTAACTTAGCTGTCTTTTCTAGGTTTTTCCTATTGTTATCATTAAAATGGAGCTTTCATTGTAGCATTGGTTGTATCATCAATAGAGAATTTGTGTTGATAACTTGATACATCTTTGAACATGATATTGCTTTCTCTTGCTGCAGGAATACCTATTGACAAAGTGGCACTCTTAAACCAGGAGACTCGCAACTGTGTTGGCAGAAAGTTGCTAGAGCTCACTTTGAAGGAGTTATTTGTTTTTCGTTTCATGCAGGCATGTTCTGTGTTATATCTCTTCACCAATGCAAGCATACGTAGCGTTTTATTTTAATCTTTGCTTTGCTTTTCTTACGTTATTTTTATAAGCATTCACTTTGCACAACCTTAAGAATAACTTACTCTCAACAATGAAGTTGATGTCTTAGTATTTTTCCATCCATCGAGGTTTTTTTTCATTTTATTAGTCAACTTAAAGTATGTCTCCTACTAGCAATCCCACCAAGTTTATTTGTAAGGGACACAGCGTAACAATATTTTTTAGCGGCAATAGCCAGTAGTTTGATGTAAAGTTGATGTAGCACAAGTGCACAACACAAAGTAAGTGTCCCTATGATTATGGTGGGCTGAAGATGACAGAAATTTTAAGAAAGACGAGCTTTAGAAGAAAGAATAGGCTGGCAATGATTTATGAGTGCTTCCATTGGAAAAGAAATAAGTAAAGGAACCAACGGAGGCTCAATGGGAGTGGTTGAGGCACTTAGGTTTGCCCTATGTGGTCTTGGGTTGAAGTCCTTATGCAGCACTTGCTAGTGCTTTCTTGCCCCTAAAGATTGTGGGGTTTGGTGATGGGCCCCAGTTTAGAAGCTAGCACATATGCTGAGTTTTAATCTCCAGCTGCAGATTTAAGGTAGCTAAGTTAAGCAAGACCTATGGTCTAGTCCAGTTCCTATGTATGAAAGATATTTAGTTCATTTAACATATCAAAATTCAGTGATATCCATTTTGCTGGACAACTGATCCAGCGTTATTCATCATGTGAACTTTATTGTATGGTTTCTGTCTTATATTTTTTTCTACGCTATGCGTATAGGAATTAACATTCTGAGATTTTGTAAGTCATGCATTCTTCCTAGTTTTAGGCTTGCAGCTCAACTTGCTTTAATTGTGCCTTATGGAATACAGACTGATCCTAATTGGAGTAATTTCTTGTACGATGAGGCTAAGAAATCAATCAATCTGATCGACTTTGGAGCAGCTAGGGATTACCCAAAGAGTTTTGTTGATGATTATCTAAGAATGGTGAAATCTCCTTACTCTCTATATTTTACTGAGTTTTGTGGTTGAGTATTAGTTGTTTGTTTGTTATTTAAAACGTTTTAGACTGAGCTGCAAGTTGCTGAGGACTTTGCATTGCATATGTGACTGATCAGGTTCTTGCCTGTGCAAATGGTGATAGAGATACAGTCCTAGAAATGTCTAGGAGACTTGGATTCGTCTCAGGAACGGAGTCAGAAATAATGTTAGAAACGCATGTTCAAGCCGGGTTTGTTGTGGGATTGCCATTTGCGAAGCCTGGTGGGTATGACTTCCGTGCATCAAACATCACTCAGAGTGTTTCAAACCTTGGGGCAACGATGCTGAGACACAGGGTGACTCCACCACCTGACGAGGCGTACAGCCTTCACCGCAAGCTTTCGGGTGCCTTTTTGGCTTGCATCAAGCTTGGGGCGGTTGTGCCGTGCAGGGAGCTCTTACTCGAAGTATATGAGCATTATCAGTTTGGCCAAGGAGGGGAGACGTTGTCAAGTGGGATGGGTTTTTAAAGGGCTCATAAATTATTTTGATTAAATTTTAACAAGTAAATTGTAGCAATGGTTCCTTAATTTTAATCAAATTGAAGTCATGGTCTCTCAACTAAAAATTCATTACCATTTGTCCCTCAACTCATCAAAATGTATAGCTATGATCATTTTCGTCAATTTCGTAAATTTTTTGTCAAAATAAGTTATGTTGGAATGATCATTGTTACAATTAGGGTCCCTCAATTCATAAAAATGTGTAGTTGTGGTTATTTTCATCAACTTTGTCAGAATTTTGTCAAAATGGGTTATGTTGGAATAATTATTGCTACAATCGAGTTAAAGTTGAAGAACCATTGTTCCAATTAGGTTAAAGTTGAGGGATCATTTTTTCAGTTAAATTAAAGTTGAGGGATCAATGGTAATGAATTTTTAGTTGAAAGACCATAGCGGCATGTTTTGATAAGTTGAGGGACCAACGATAATGAATTTTTAATTGAAAGACTATTGCTTCAATTGAATTAAAATTAAGAGACCATTAACTACAATTTACTCAATTTAAACATGTAATAACTGGGGGAGGATGAAGTGTTCAAACTTTGGGGTAGATTGATAACTCATGGCGGACGCGCTAGTTTTGCCCTTGAGAGAGATAATTTGTTTGTATATTCATTCAACCTATTAGAATTTAGATATAAAAACATGCTTTAACAGTGATTCTGATTCATAAGGAGGGAGGAGTCCACTCCACTGCTACTGACTACTGCCTACAAGTACTTTCCTTAGAGCAAGTCCACTCCTAAATACTTTGCGCCAGCACCCAGCGCATTTATCTACTCAAGTGAACAGTAATAGACCCTAGTGAATAGTAATAGGCTAAAGCATCGTCACCCCTAATAAAAAATAGCCTAGTCAATATTATTATTTTTTATTATAAAATAATAAAAATAATAATTTTATATATAAAAAAAAAAGTCAGGAACCTCTTCTCTCTCAATCTATCATGCTTTTCTCTCTCTGGTTTCTCACATCCCTCTCGTCGCCTCGTCTCTCTCGCTCTGTCGTCCTTCACTCCTCATGGACTCGAATGTGCGCTCTCTTTCCTTCGAAAGGTAGGTGGCTTTCAGGTTCCACTACCCTCTATAGTTTCACCTCTACATCCTCAACCAGTTCTCTTTGTTTCTCTCTCTCTCTCTCTCTTTTCCAGCTCACTCCGGCGGTTCATAATTTCGACGTTAAAGCGGCATGGGAGATCGTGCATGTAGACCTTGAGAGGCGGGGAAGTGGTGGCGTAGAGGGACCGGACAACCGAAGGCGGCAATGAGAGGAAGAGCGGGAGGAAGTAAGAGCGGATGTCGACGGTGCCGATGAAGATTGAGTAGGTGAGGAGAAGGAGGAAGGCGAAGATGAGGGCATCGGGCAACGGGTCACCAGCTTGATTTCGCCGGCGCCACCAGCTGTTTTTCTTCTTGCTCAGTCGTCTTGCGTTTCCTTGGTGCCATTCCCAAAAAAAACACGCTAATAGCCCGGTCCCTGGCTTTGTCAATTCTAGGCTGGTCTGGAGACCAGCTTGGGCTGGGTGCCAGCCAATTGAACGGGCTGGAGTGGATTGATTGAGTCCCAGCCCTTTTTTTTTACTGGGTGCCAGCCTAATGGTGTTCCGGTGGAACTACTCTTATAGCTCTTCAAATGCAAACGCCTCATCTCTTTGTAAAGTTGTATTGGATCATTTGATGGAAGCAAATACGAATCTCAGTTTGGAGAACTGATTAACTGAATTGTTTATCTTTTTCAAAATAATACTTGTCTATTAAAGGATTAGTAGCAGTTTTTGTTCAAAATTTTTAAGCACTGATTTACTTAACTTGGTACTTATAATTGGAATTAAAATTACTCTGTTTGGATGAGGAAATATAAGGTTACTAAAGAATTTTAAAATGACGGAATTTTATTTTCTAGAATATATAAATTTTCTTATTTGGTTAACCTAAAAGAACAATGGAATTTAAACTAGAATTTGTTATTTTTAAACCCTTACTCATGAAAATTTAGAACTGACACATATTTACATGAAACTTAAACTTGGGAATTGGAGGTTCCAAATTCCAAGATTTTTTTTCCACGTGGAAATTTTGAATTTCTATGTTTATGAATCTAAACAAATGAATTGGTGCATGTTAATTTATAAATTTTGATTTTTATCGAAATTTCAAATTTATTTTTCTTATCCAAACATAGTGTAATTAAGATTTTTTTTTTTTTTTTAGTTAACTCTGTTGATGCACAAAATCAGTGAGGACTTTGGTACAACAGAAAATGTTAAGTTTGTGACCTTCGCTAGATTGTTCCGGGCACTAGTGTGGATAAGTATGTAAATGGATAGGGACAGGGAAGCAAACACAAGATGTACGTGGTTCACCCAGATTGGCTACGTCCACGGAGTAAAGGAGTTCTCATTAATTGTGAAGGGTTTACACAAGTACATAAGTTCAAGCTCTCATTTAGTTAGTACTAGTGAATGATTTAGTACAAATGACATTAGGAAATATTGTGGGAGAATGATCTCTTTTTATAGAAGAGTTTCTAGCTTTGTTCTGACATTAACACATGTCGTGTTGTGATTGGCTTCTGATGTTGATACGTGTCGCACTGTGATTGGCTTCTGATGTCGACACGTGTCGCACTATGATTGGCCTCTTGGTTGGAGGGAAACTCTTCTGGGTCCTTGACGGTATAACGTTGACCGATGCTCAGTAGTTTCGGGATTAGTCAAGTATGGTACAAATAGTGCTCCCTTAAGTTCCCGAGTAAGGGAAACTCCTCAGTTGGGGACTTGCAAGATTCAAGCCGTTGAGTAATCACGAAACTTCTAAATACTGAAGTGTTGTATTGTTTTCACTTGCCTTATCTGTCTCATAGGTAGATGTGGCATCTTCTCTTAAAGTACTTTTCCTTCATCCAGGGGTGGTATCTTTAACCGGTGGAGATGCACAAGGTAATATATCAATTTCACTTGAAGCTTACTTGTAGTTTCAGGCTTGGTCAAGCACGATACAAACCATGTAATAGGAGTCCCCCAAGTCGCCGAGCTAGGAGATCCGCCGAAAGAGGTGACAGACAAGGTAAGCAATCAGAGCTCCCAGCAATCAGTCCCAGATCAGAAGTTTGATTTCGAGTTCCGGCTGATTGTTCTCATTCTCCCTACCTTGCAGGCAGCAGGAAGGATAAAGAGAAGAAAAATGAGAATAGATGATATGAGATACTTTTGCTTTTGAATAAGTAATTTTCCACAGGCTTATTCTTGAACTAGGCTTGAGGGTTTTCTGGTTTCCTCCAGAGTATAAGGTCGACTCAAGAATTTGAGGGTTAAAACAAGTCCATCAAATCAAAAGTGTGTTCAACCTTGATGATATGAGATACTTTTGCTGTTGACAAAGTAATAGATGAATCGGCACGTGTTCTGTTGCGCTTGTCTCCACATGCTTCCTTGTATCCTTCTCACTTGCCCCTATATGTTCCTCAAGCAAATGTGGTATCTTTTCTGGAAGCATAAGATGTTGAAGATGAGTACTCGAGAGCAATGCCAGGTAAGTAATCAGGCAAGGAGTTTCAGGTAGTCAGTTCCTGACTAGAAGCTTAATTCCAAGTGCTGATTGATTGCTCTCATTCTCATTATCTTGCAAGTAAGAACAAGGCCAAAGGAAAAGACAAGGAAAAAGCATGATATGGGATACTCTTGCTTTTAACCCTGATGATATAAAATACTCTGGCTCTGGTGTTGCTTATTTGCAGAGGTATTATCGGGGGGAAAATAAGCTTTGCTAAGAGTGCCCTCTCGGATGTGAAGAAAAGTTGAACATTTTTTTTTATTTGTAGGTTTGCCTGGCTGTGGAGGATGAATGTCGACATATATAGGAATTGTCCCAACAACGAGTAATAACGCTGTTCTTTTACCCTTCTCGGTCATAGCAATGTAGTGGGAGCTGCAAGATTCACGTGTTTTAATTTTGTCAAAGCACTTTGAAAAAGTAGTCTGTGGTATCTAGAAAGCTGATGTTGCGTGTGAAGATTGCATATAAGCTTTATCCAAGGAAATATGGCTCTCAAAGTTCAGAAAGCGATGCCTCTTCGATTTTCGAACAAGCAATCCTGTCGGGGACCTGGTTTTCGAAATTTGGAGAACGATGCCTCTTCGATTTTTGAGAAAGCAATCATGTTGGGAATCTGTCTTTCGAGATTCGAAGAGCGGTGCCTCTTCGATTTTTGAGAAAGCAATCCCGTTGAGAGTCTGGCTCTCAAGATTCGGAGAGTGGTGCCTCTTCGATTTTTGAGAAAGCAATCATGTTGTGAGTCTAGCTCTCGAGAGTCAGATAGCAGTGCCTCTTCGATTTTTTAGAAAGCAATTCTGTTGTGAGTCTAGCTCTCTAGAGTCGGGGAGTGGTGCCTCTTTGATTTTTTAGCAAGTAATCATGTTAGGAGTGTTTTCTCGATGTGAGTAAAGGTTGGGCATTTTTGCCAGTCTGCCTTGCCACGGAGCGCGGAGGTTGACCACACATGGACTTTCTAGTTATCAAGCAGTGGTGTTTACCCTTGTGGGTAATTGTAGGGTAGCTGGACCTTCAAAATTTATGTGTCTAAACTTTGTCAGAGATCTTTGGCAAAGTTATCTGTGGTACCCGAGGAGCTGATGTTACGTGTGGGGATTGTCGACATATTTTATTCAGGAAAATCTGCTCCTTAAAATCCGGAGAGTGGTGCCTCTTCGATTTTTAAACCAACGGCCATGTTGCCCTTTCTTTTATAGGGGCACCAATTGTGTGCAAGAAGTACGTTCAGAGAGTTATTGCTTGTAGGAATTTTCCCTTTATTTTTGTACTTCATAGATTTATTGCACCTCATTTCTGAGAATGTCTGGCCCATCCGACCGTCGTTTTGACTTGAACTTTGATGAAGAGACAGCCATGCCTTCTCAAGACAACATATGGCGTCCATCTTTCTTATCCCCTACTGGTCCTCTTACCGTTGGGGACTCTGTGATGAAAAATGATATGACCGCTGCGGTGGTGGCCAGGAATCTTCTCACTCCCAAAGATAACAGACTACTTTCCAAATGGTCTGATGAGTTGGCTGTTAAGGATTTTCTGGCTCTCAGTGTTCAGTGTGCAGGTTTTGTGTCTAATATGGCCCAACGCCTATTTGCTTGAACCCGCCAAGTTGAATAATTGGCGGCTGAAGAGATAAGTCTCAAACAGGAGATCAGAGGGCTCAAGCATGAGAATAAACAGTTGCACAGGCTCGCACATGACTATGCTACAAACATGAAGATGAAGCTCGACCAGTTGCAGGAATCTGATGGTCAAATTTTACTTGATCATCAAAGGTTTGTGAGTTTGTTCCAAAGGCATTTATTGCCTTCGTCTTCTGGGGCTGTACCGCGCAATGAAGCTCCAAATGATCAACCTTCGGTGCCTCCTCCTTCTGGGGTTCTGCCTAGTACTGAAGCTCCGAATAATCACCCTTTGGTGCCTCCTTTTTCTGGGGCTCTGCCGACTGCTGAGACTTCTCCTGAGCAACCTTTGTTAAGGCTCCCTCTTGTTTGTTTATTTTGATTCACGTATATGTACATATTTGTAACTTATCGGAGATATCAATAAACAAGTTTTGCTTCATTTCAACGTATTGTGTTATATACACCAAGGCCTTCTTCACTAAGTTCTTTGAATTTTTTTTCTTTTGTTGAAGCTTGTATGTTGAAGCTTTGAGATTGAAGCATGTACATTGAGGTAGTGCTCCCTTAATTTCCTGAGCGAGGAAAACTTCTCAGTTAGAGACTTGAAAAATCCAGGTCACTGAGTGGTCGTGAGACTTCTGAGTATCAAGGTGCAGTAGCATATGGTAGGAGTCCCCCAAGTCTCCGGTCGAGAGAATTGACGAATGAGGCATTTCCTTTCTAAGTGTAGCCCAAAACTCCTCCTTCATATATATTTGTTATGAAAGTTGTTAAGCCCAAAGAAGAGAAGGCCTAGGCAATTTTGTTTTGTTTTTATTTATTTATTTATTTTTTTTTTTTTGAATTTTCGAATTTTCAAATTTCCGAATTTTCGAATTTTCGAAAAAAAAAAAATATATATATATATATATATATATATATTTTAAGTTTTGTAGGTGAAACTTTGGTGTTAAAGCTTTGTAGGTGAAGCTTTGAGGTTGAAGCTTTGTTGGGTACCATGAATTGATTTTGCTTCACACTATCTTGATCAAGATAGTGTGAAGCTTTTGTAGGTGAAGCTTTTGTGTTGAAGCTTTTGTGGTGGGTGAAGCTTTTGTTGGTGAAGCTTTTATGGGTGAATCTTTTGTGGGTGAAGTTTTTGTAGGTGAAGCTTTTGTGGAGTAAAGCTTTTGTAAGTGAAGCTTTTGTGGGTGAAGCTTTTGTAGATGAAGTTTTTGTGGTGGGTGAAGCTTTTGTTAGTGAAGCTTTTGTTAGTGAAGCTTTTGTAGGTGAATCTATTGTGGGTGAAGCTTTTGTGTTAAAGCTTTGTAGGTGAAGTTTTGGAGTTGAAGCTTTGTAGGTAAAGCTTTTGTAAGTGAAGCTTTGAAGTTGAAGCTTTAGAGTTGAAGCTTTTATTGGGTACCATGAATTGATTTTGCTTCACACTATCTTGATCAAGATAGTGTGAAGCTTTTGAGAATTTGTAGTTGTCCTTCATTGATGAAGCTTTTGTTGGTGAAGCTTTTGTGGTGAAGCTTTGTTAGGTACCATGAATTGATTTTGCTTTACACTATCTTGATCAAGATAGTGTGAAGCTTTTGAGAATTTGTAGTTGTCCTCCATTGATGAAGCTTTGTTGAATTTCCCTTTATTTTTTTTTTTGGGAAAACTAGAAATTTGTTGAATTTTCCAATTTCCTTTTTTTTTTTTTTGGAAACTAGAAATTTGAAAATGTGGGAGAAACAACATATACAAATTTTGCTTCCACACTATTGAGCAAGAGATTGTGATGCAAGCCACACCTTGTAGTAGTCGAAAGATTGGATGAACCATACAAATTGAATTTGATTCGAATAGTCTTGATCAAGAGTGTGTGACGCTTTCTACGAGTTGTAGTTGCCCTTCATTGATGAAGCTTTTGTTGGCACCATAAATTGGTTTCGCTTCATGATGTCCTGATCAAGAGTGTGTAAAACTTTTGAGAATTATGGTTGAACTCCTTTGATAAAGCTCTTGTTGGCACCATAAATTGGTTTTGCTTCACACTGTCTTAATCAAGAGTGTGTGAAGCTTTTAAGAATTGTGGTTGCCCTCCATTGATGAAACTCTTGTTGGCACCATAAATTGGTTTTGCTTCACTGTCTTGATCAAGAGTGTGTGAAGCTTTTGAGAATTATAGTTGAACTCTTTTGATAAAGCTCTTGTTGGCACCATAAATTGGTTTTGCTTCACATTGTCTTGATCAAGAGTGTGTGAAGCTTTTGAGAATTGTGGTTGGCCTCCATTGATGAAGCTTTTGTTGGCACCATAAATTGGTTTTGCTTCACACTGTCTTGATCAAGAGTGTGTGAAGCTTTTGAGAATTGTGGTTGCCCTCCATTGATGAAGCTCTTGTTGGCACCATAAATTGGTTTTGCTTCACATTGCCTTGATCAAGAGTGTGTGAAGCTTTTGAGAATTGTGGTTGAACTCCTTTGATGAAGCTCTTGTTGGCACCATAAATTGGTTTTGCTTCACACTATCTTGATCAAAAGTGTGTGAAGCTTTTTACGAGTTGTAGTGTTTGCATTGTTACAGAGGAGAAATGTTTAAAGAAGATGCAAGAGAGCTGAATAGCTTGATCTTCGTATGCCATAAACTGAAGTTGTTGTTGGCTTGCAATAAGACTTTGTTGGTGACTATAACTCTTGTTGGGCATAAGTGCTCCCTTAGTTGAGTTGTCAAGCTTGAGAGTTTTTTATTATTTGTGAATGTTAGGAGTTCATATATACAAGTTGTACCACTCGTCTTCTGGTAGGTGGAATGAATGGTGAGTTGCTTTGATCACTTGGTTGGTGGTACGAATGTGAGTTCCTTTATCACCTTTCATCACATTTCATCATCTGGTTGGTGGCACGAAGATGAGTTCCTTCTTCACCTGGTTAGTGGCATGAATGGCAAGTTGCCAAATGATATTAGAGTACGGGTTATACATTTCATCACCTGGTTGGTGGCATGAAGATGAGTTCCTTCTTCACCTAGTTGGTGGCATGAGTGGCAAGTAGCCAAATGATATTAGAGTACGGGTTGTACATTTCATCACCTGGTTGGTGGCATGAAGAAGAGTACGGGTTGTACATTTCATCACCTGGTTGGTGGCATGAAGATGAGTTCATTCTTCACCTAGTTGGTGGCATGAGTGGCAAGTAGCCAAATGATATTAGAGTACGGGTTGTACATTTCATCACCTGGTTGGTGGCATGAAGGAGAGTACAGGTTGTACATTTCATCACTTGGGTTGTGGCATGAAGATAAGTTCCTTCTTCACCTAGTTGGTGGCATGAGTGGCAAGTTGCCAAATGATATTAGAGTACGGGTTGTACATTTCATCACCTGGTTGGTGGCATGAAGGAGAGTACGGGTTGTACATTTCATCACCTGGTTGGTAGCATGAAGATGAGTTCATTCTTCACATTTCATCACCTGGTTGGTGAGAATAAAGGCAAGGTGTCGAGTCACATTGTAGCAAGTGTCGAATGACACAAAGTATGTTGAACCCTTTCGAAGCACAGTTGGCTTATGTATGAATGTGTTTGAATGTATGATTGAACGAATATACTGTGAAGCTGTTCGTTTATTTGTATAGTCTTGTTGACGTATACTTAGACTTTGTTTCATGTTGGAAACATTCATGTTGAAGTTTTGAACCCGAGTGTTTCATTGCTAGGAATGTAAGAGAATTAGGACCGAGTTATTTAAATCACCTCTTTATTGAATTCATGCCAAATAGTCTTCGTTACATAAGATGTCGAACGGCTGAAGCTTAACACTTGTACAATATTAATTTACTTGTAATAGTACTTTAAGTGATCAGCGTTCCATAGATGGCCAAGGTTCTTGCCATCGGAACTTCTAAGCTTGTAGGAGCCAGGGCGACTGATGCCAACAACTTCAAACGGTCCATCCCAGTTTGGACTAAGTGTTCCTTTACTCGGGACTCTGTCGCAGAGTAATCTTTTCTTCAATACCCAGTCCCCCACTTTGAAAGAACGAGGTTTGACCCTTAAGTCATAGTAGTTAGAGATGCGCTGCTTGTAGGTGACATTATTTAAGTGAGTCTGGTTTCTGTGTTCCTTGACTAGATCTAAGTTGAGGGTAAGTTGTTTGTCATTTTCGTTTTGCACGTAGTTCTGGACTCGGAACGTTGCTTGCTCAAGCTTAACTAGGACAACTGCCTCTATACTAAAGGCAAGTGAGAATGGGGTTTCTCTTGTTGATGTTCGATACGAAGTGCGGTATGACCAAAGAACTTGGGGTACAAATTATGGCCAACAACCTTTAGCTTTGTCCAAGCTGGTTTTTAAAGTTCGCTTGATTATTTTGTTGATAGCTTCGACTTGTTCATTAGACTGAGGATGAGTTGGGGAGGCAAAACATAAGTTGATGTTGAACTTAGAGCAAAACATCCTGAACTTATTGTTGTTGAACTGTTGTCCGTTATCAGTGACTATCGCATTAGGAATGCCGAATCTACAAAGGATGTTCTTCCATACGAAGTCTTCTATTTATGCCTCAGTAATGGTTGCCAAGGGTTCTACTTCAGCCCACTTTGTGAAGTAGTCAACTGCAATGATTGCAAAGCGGACCTTACCCTTCCCTGCAGGCACTGGGTCGATCAAATCAAGTCCCCATTGGGCCAAGGGCCAAGGGCTGATCATATGAGTAAGCAGCTTGGGAGGGGAGTGAAGAATAGTTACGTAGCGTTGACACTTATCACATGAGAGAGATATTCTAATGGCATCTTGGTGGAGTGTTAGCCAGTAATATCATTGGCGAAAAGCCTTATGTGCTAGGGATCGAGATACAGCATGATCTCTACAGACCCCTTCATGTATTTCACGAATGATAATTTTCGCCTCTGCAAGCGTAAGACATTTTAGGTATGGTAGGTTAAAACCCCGCTTGTAGAATTGGTAATTAATGATCAAGTAAAGGGTAGCCTTGTATCGAATCTGCTTAGCTTGGACTTTGTCATTTGGAAGGGTGTCATGAGCAAAGAATCTATAAATCGGGGTAATCTAACTATCCCCATGTTGTAAGTTACACACTTTTGCAGCCATGGTGCTTAGTGCTGCCAACAATTCGACCTGAATTTTTCTCCCAAACTTGTCTTCCACCGCTAAGGCGAGGTAAGCCAAAGCATCTGCATGACTATTTGTCGCTCGAGGAATTTGGGTGATCTGGTAATGGAAGTGCTTAAGCAACAATTGTGTTTGTGCCAAATATACTGCCATGGAGCTATCTTTAGCGTCAAAGTTGTTGGTGACCTGGTTAACCACCAATTGGGAGTCACTGAAGATATCAATTCGTTTAACCTCAAGGTGTTTGGCTAAACGTAAGCCTGTTATGAGGGCTTCATATTCGGCCTCATTGTTCGACGCCTTGAATTTGAAACGAAGAGCATACTTCATCGCCACTTTGTCAGGGGTCATAAGGACTAGTCCTGCTCCACAACCCTGTTGGTTGGACAAGCCATCAACATATAGACTCCATGCTGGGGCTGTTGGTTCTATTTTCTTAGCTTCCGAGGGTAATAAAACCACTTCTTTAAGCATAGAAACAATGTCAACAGGATATGTGAAGTCAGCGATGAAGTCTGCCACTGCTTGGCCCTTCTCAGCTGGCTTTGGTTGGTAGGAGATGTCAAACTCAACCAATGCTATCGCCCATTTTATCATTCATCCCGAAGTGTCAGGACTTTGGAGTATCTGTCGAAAATTATGATTGGTAAGCATGATGATGGAGTATGCTTAGAAGTAAGGGCGAAGTTTTCGAGCAGACATGACCAATGCTAGAGCCAATTTCTCAATGTTGAAGTATCATATCTCTGCATCTTGTAAGGCCTTGCCAGCATAGTAGACATCTCGTTCGACATTACCATCCTTTCAAATGAGAACGGAACTTACTGCTGAAGCCGATACTAATAAATAGATAATAAGAGTGTCACTAACCTCAGGTTTAGAGAGCAGAAGGGCTTTATTTATGTAGTCTTTGAGGTTCTTGAATGCCTCAGCACATTCATCAGTCCATGTAATGTACTTCTTACTTCCCTTAAATGTTTTGAAGAAATGAGCACATTTGTTTGATGCCTTAGAGATGAACCTAGTTAAGGCTGCCACCTTGCCAGTAAGGCTCTGGATGTCTTTTGAAGTTACCGGTTCCTTCATGTCAAGGATTGCTTTGATCTTCTCAGTATTAGCCTCAATGCATCGTTCGCTTATCATGAAGCCTAAGAATTTCCCAGAGCCTACGCCGAAGGCACATTTGTTGGGGTTCAACCTCATTCGATACCTATTTAGAATGGTGAAAGTTTCAGATAGGTTAGTGATGTGTTAGTCAACATGTTTGCTCTTGACTAGCATATCATCAACGTAAACTTCCATGCTCTTCCCAATCTGTTTGGCGAACATTAAATTGACTAGTCTCTGATAAGTCGCTCCTGCATTCTTTAGGCCGAAGGGCATGACTTTGTAGCAATATAGTTCGCTGTCAGTAGTGAAGGCTGTGTGTTCTTGGTCTGGAGGGTTCATGAGGATTTTGTTGTATCCTGAGTAAGCATCCATGAAGCTCAGAAGTTCACACCCTGCCGTAGAGTCTATAAGTCTGTCAATGAGAGAAAGAGGAAAGCTATCATTCGGGCATCCTTTGTTTAGGTCGATGTAGTCGACACACATTCTCCACAAGACCTTTTGGAGCAGGAGACTTTCTTTGGTCGGATTTTTCTTAACAAGGACCACATTTGATACCCATGTTGGGTAATTAACTTCGCGGACGAAGCCTATGCCTTTAAGTTTTTCAACTTCTGCCTTCATTGCTTCGTATCGTTCAGCGACATAAGATCTTCGCTTCTGTCTCACCGGCTTGGTCTTGGGGTTAATACTCAAGCAATGACATATAATATCGGGAGAGATGCCTGGCATGTCCTCGTATGACCAAGCGAAAACCTCAGTGTTCTCTTGCAAAAAATAGATCAATGCCAACCGAATGGGTGGTGACAATCTTCAACATGCGATCTAGATAATCTTTTGATATAGAAACCTTCTCCAACTCTTCAGCGGGTTGTGCTTGCTAGGTGAAAGAGTCATCTCGAGGATCGTCGAGTTGACTGTTGCCACCGTGAACATCCAAGTTGGCTTCGTCCGGGCTGGTCTTTATGACTTGGTCATGTATAGAAAAGGTTTCCTTGGGCACAGACAGGTGTTGTTGCTTGATCGAAGTGTTGTAACATGATCGTGCACTAAGTTGATCTCCTCTGATGTAACCATTGCCATAGAGGGTTGGAAATTTCATCAACAACATATATGTGGATACCATGGCCTTGAGATCATTGATGTCTGTGCATCCAAAGATGACATTGTATGCTGTTGGGCAATCAACTACCAGGAAGTTAGTGGTAATGGTAGCTGTGTAAGGGTATGTACCAATGGTGAAAGGTAAGTGTATGCTCCCTATAGGTTGCACGATATCATCGGAGAAGCTTATCAGAGGAGCAAGTGTTCAGCTACATTAAGTGCCCTGAAAGCTTCAACAAACATGATATTTACCGAAGCCCCCGTGTCTACCAGGATTCGTCATACTTCAAAGTTGGCTATGTGAGCTTCCACGATCAATGGGTCGTTGTGAGGGTAGATGATATCTCTTTCTTCCTCATGGTAGAAACATATTGGATCCCAGTTAGGCTTTTGATACTTGCCTCCTCTGATGTCTTCCACGTGAAACACTTGGTGGCCAGGCCTTAAAGCTCGTTCGCTGTTTTTCATGGCCCTATTGGAAGATTCAGATATGGATGTGTCGCCACTTATGGAATATATCACATTCATTTGGCGTTGGTTACGATTATCCCTTGAAGGGTGAATGAGGAATCGATCAATTTTTCCTTCACGCGCCAAAGCTTCAATATGATCATGAAGGATGATACACTTCTTGCCGTCATGACCGTTATGCTCGTGGTAGCAGCAAAATGTGCCCATGTTCTTCGTGGGCTTGTAACCCTACTGCCTCGGCATTGGCTTCGGTATCAGGTGTGTTATACTGGGGTAAATGGCCACACATGTGGCGTTCAAAGGTGTGTATGTCTCATACCTCGGGGTAGGGCCTGTCTTGACACGTGCTTGGCCCACTATGTTAACTGCCTGAGGGGGGCATTATCGTGGCAATACCCTTGGTTATCGCAATATTGTCCCTTACTCCTTACTAAAATGAGACTGGTAAGGATGGAAATCTTTCCTTTTGCCCTAAGATTGATATGTCTGTTGATTTGGAGAAGTATTAAGTAAGGCAAGGGGAGGCACCACTGCCGTTTGGAAGGTCGAGGTCTTCTCATTTGGTTGGATCTGGCTTCCACTCTCTACTTGCTGATAAGGGGTGGGTGTGGGGGGGTTTCCCTTGATATGTCCTTGCCTCAGCGGAGGCATAGTTGTAAGCCTATACCATTACCTCAAAGTAAGTCTTCCAAGTGTTGGCATTGATTATGTACTTGAAGAAATAATCACGTATGCTTGCCGTGAAGGCTTTGAGGGCAGTCTTGTCGTCTGCCTCGGCACGACGGGAATACTCATGGCTGAAGCAGCCAGCATACATACATAATGACTCGTCTGGCTTCTGGCAAATAGTGTACAAGTCATCCGTAAAGTGTAAGCGATCGGTCTGGAAAATATGTTGAGAAACAAACAGTTTCCTCAATTCCTCAAATGAATATACCGTCTCAGGTGGAAGATGGCAATACCAGTTTAGAGCTTTGTTAGATAGGATGGAAAGGAAGAGAAGACATCGTTTTTCGTCGGTGTGCATCTGGTATGCCATGGTAGACTCAATGAGGTTAAGGTGTTCAATCGAGTCCTCATTTCCAGTATAGAGTTGCAAGCCAAGCTTCTGCTTTGTCTTTGTTTGGAGGGGGTGTCGATGATCCTCCTTGTAAGAGGGCCAGACCTAGGTTGGTTCCAATCAGGTATCTTAGCTTGTCGTTCGGCCTTCAACTTGTTTACTTCCTTAAGAAGCTGTAGGACAAGAGGGTCCTGAGTGGAGTCATGTACCACTGGAGATTTCTTTCATAAATCTCCATCTCCTTTTGGAAGTAGGAAGGTTTGGTCAAGAACATGTGATTTATCCCTGGACTCGTCGTACTGACTTCCAAGGTATATCTGTCGGAACATCTCTGAGTCCCCTATACCTTCGTGTTTTTCTAGGACTTGTTGCCCCTTCCCTAAATTGATAGCTGGCATGGGACATGGGAGGGGACCGAGTCTTTCAAAGACCATTGGGTCATTGATCTTCAAGCTTACATGGATGAGATTGTCTTAATGTTACTTTAGGAAGTCTCAATGAAGGAAATTTTGTGAAAAACATGTTCATTTGAGCAACATCTATATAGCATGCAATTAACAATTAAAGGCGGAATCATGCTTGCATGCACTCAAAACAAAACATTACCTATGAAATTCAAAGCCTAGTAGTTAGGTGAACCAAGACTCAACTCAAAACAAAGTGAGTTGAGAAATTTATACCTTTGTTGATTCCTCTTTGCATAAGCAAAGGATAATCACCCAAGAGATAGGGCCTTCATTCCTTGCTTCTTATCTCCATGGATTTAGATGGAAGAATTGGTTTCTCCAAGTTCTCAAAGTTGATAACCTCTAAGTCTCCACACCAAAGAAAGATTGATGAAGAAATGAGTGACCTAGAGGAAGTAAGATTACTAGCTATTTTCTTCTAGGGTGGCCGGCCTCTTTAGAGAGAAAAGAGAGTTTGTGTTCTCATATTTTCTCCAAAAGAAACCCTAAATGAATTTTGGCTATAAAGTCATATTTATACATACATTCATTGGAGTGACAAACTTGTAATTAAGTCCAAAACCCACTCCTTTATCAATATGGCCGGCCATAGGGTTTCATTGGGCTTTTTAGGCCTTTGTGAATTATTTGTCATTAAGTTGTCATACAACTTAAGTCAATGGGCTTGACGTTCGAAGCCCATTGGGCCTTGAGGCCCAAAACTAACCCGTGCTCTTTTAACGAACTTTATTTGTTTGATTAATTAACATATTAATTAATCCTTGCCATAAATAAATAATTAAATCATTTAATTATCCTTACTCATCTCCGTTGTTTCTTCAATCTCTACTTACACGGTGTACGATCCATTAGGTTCCTTTTAGCGAGGCAGTGGGCGATTAGAACTCTTTCAAATTGATTGTGAATTGAAACTTACTTTCAATTCTCCCTTTAGTGATTATACACGTTTAGGGCTTCCACAAACCATGAGTGACACCTAGCAGTATGTCATGGTTACCCAAGCTAATCAGAAGAGGTGGAGAACCTATTCAGTTTAGGATTACAATGCAATACGGTCCTTCTCTAATACAATACTCTTGACCACATTGTTTGGTTTGATAGTTTATTCATGTCTACTATCCAATGTGATTCATTTACTTATATGATTACCTTGAATGTGATTTGGAACGACTTCCTAAATCTCATTCATACTCTGGCCAGAGATTCTTAATCATATCATTGAGTATTCTCCCTCAAACGGTTTGAAGGTTAGAGATCCCTTGTTGCGCATTCACTTGCCTCCATGGCTAAGTGGCTTAACCCCAACTATGCCGTGGACACCCGCGAATGGAGTGACTTTGACATAATCAAAGATCAAGGACCTAACCACAAGACAACTATGATGCCTTAGGTCAAAGGACTACTTTGCATTATCCCAACCATGAGTTCTCATGTGACATGAGTATGAGAACTCTTCGTTGATCGTGTTCAGTGAACTCATTCCTTATTGAGCACCTACGTACTTGTCTTGGTGTCAGTCACACCAATGACTCGAGACCAGTCACTCTAATTAAGAGAAGACATAGCACATACTGATCTTAACGGACTGTCAATGCCCAATTGGCAATCCTATGATCATGAACGTTTAGGATATGTATACGAAAGATAATGGTCTCATGAATCTAACTTCTTTAAATTACATTCTCCTAATTACATATTCCTTGGACTTATCGTTTAAGCATATAACATTTATATGAGACGGCTTAAAACAATAATCTTTGCCCTTGATATTAAACTAGATTGGTTTAACATGTGAAATGTCCGTAAAGTATCATCATATGATTGGTTTTAGGGCACATTTCCAACACTCAATAGTTACGAAAGACGGTTTTCGATCCTTCCACTCATTCTGTAAAGAGGTGCCTTCCTCCACTCCTCCTGCTTCGGGTCGAAGCAGCTGGGTTGAGAGAAGTCTCATGTTGGTCGCCATTTCGATGAGTAGCTCACTCCTCAACAGGAATACCCATGTCGAGGGCAAATGACCCTCCGTGTTAGGGGGCACCCAGTTGATGGTTGACTTCCACAGGGGTGATGAGCTCATGTTTTTTAGTATATCTAGCCTCGTGGAGCATCTCGAAGACCTTCTCATACTGCTCTTGGAGGATTTCATTCTTCATCGCTATCTTGTTATTCCGAGCCTCCAGCTCATCGACTTTAGCCTGAAGAGCAAACTTCTTTTATTCCTTCTTTCGTTGCTTCACACTAGGTGCGAGGGGGGTGTCATTCTGCGTGCTGTGACTTCCTTCGCTCCCCATGTTGGAAAGGGATGCTTGGTCAAAAGAGAGTATACGAATAGTGGAAACCAGCTTAACAAAGCTGAAGAGAGTGGGAATAAGTGTCGTTCCCACAGGCGGCACCAAATGTTGATGCACAAAATCAGTGAGGACTTTGGTACAACAGAAAGTGTTAAGTTTGTGACCTTCGCTAGATTGTTCCGGTCACTAGTGTGGATAAATATGTAAATGGATAGGGACAGGGAAGCAAACACAAGATGTACGTGGTTCACCCAGATTGGCTACGTTCACGGAGTAGAGGAGTTCTCATTAATTGTGAAGGGTTTACACAAGTACATAAGTTCAAGCTCTCCTTTAATTAGTACTAGTAAATGATTTAGTACAAATGACATTAGAAAATATTATGGGAGAATGATCTCCTCTTATAGAAGAGTTTCTAGCTTTGTTCTGACATTGACACGTGTCGTGTTGTGATTGGCTTTTGATGTTGACACGTGTCGTGTTGTGATTGGCTTCTGATGTTGACACGTGTCGCGGTGTGATTAGCTTCTGATGTCGACACGTGTCACACTATAATTGGCCTTCTGGTTGGGGGAAACTCTTCTGGGTCCTTGACAGTATAGCATTAACTGTGCTCAATAGTTTCGGAATTGGTCAAATATGGTACAAACAAACTCTAATAAATAGTTAAACGGTTCGTTTAGTCAATCAATTGTATCATATTACTTTGGCAATCCTTCCCCAAAATGAATATTGCTATGTTAACTTTGAACTTGACCTTGGGCAATCATCATTCACCACTAGTAATAGGTCGCAAAAGAAAAAGGATGATGGAAACAGCTGTATAAAGGAGAATTATTAAAATTAGATAGACAAGACGAGTCTCTGTCTCTTTCTCTCTCTGCTCACTCAGCAGTAAGCACAGTCACTGTTATGACTGACTAATGACCACTTTTACGGATGCTTTTTTGAACATATTCGAAGAAAAATAGAAAAATAGAAAAATAGAAAAAGAGAGAGAGTTTTTTCTCTTTCCTTTTTTGGACTTTAATGAATTCACTTAACCCACTCGATTGTTATTTTCTGCGTAATTAGTTATATGGAGCTAAATTCTAAATTCTAAATTCTAAATTCTAATACGAGTTTGAGAATTCCAAGTTGACAGAAAGCTTGCTTGAGGAGGAGGAGAGCAGAGAGGATCGAGGAAGAATGAAGCATGTTGTGTGGTGGTGGCTGTGGTTGGTGGTGGTGACGGTGGCATTGGCGGCAGCGGATGCAAACGGATCCCAGAAATATGAGAAACAGCCATCTTCGTTAGAGTTTCAGTTTGCCGACAAGGAGGATGCGGCGGCAGCAGCGGCGGCGCCTGAGCTCATGGTTGGCCTCACTCTTATCGACTCTGCGGCTTCCAAAGGAGCTGGTTCGTCTCGTCTCTTTTGAATTGATTCAACTCAACGTTTATTTATTAACTAATAACCCATTGATTAAATTAAATTAAATTAAACCCATTGTTAATTATTAAATGAATACTTAAATGGCAGTCTGTTTGGATGGCACATTGCCTGGTTACCATCTTCATGGTGGGTATGGATCGGGTGCAAATAGCTGGCTGATTCAGTTGGAGGGAGGTGGGTGGTGTAATACAATAAAAAATTGTGTTTTCCGTAAAACCACTCGCCGCGGTTCTTCCAAGTATATGGAAAAGCAATTACCGTTCACTGGATTATTGAGCAATAAACCTCAACAAAACCCTGGTTCGTTGGTTTGCTTTGTTTTCCCGCTGCTGCCGTTTTTTTTTATTGTATCAAATCAAAATCAAATGCATTTTCAGCTCCTCTCTCGTTGTCTTGGTTAATTATTTGCACGTGCTTAATTTTTAATTGATAATTTATATGTTGCATGTTTGCAGATTTCTTCAACTGGAACAGAGTCAAGCTCCGTTATTGCGACGGGGCATCTTTCAGTGGAGACAGTCAGAATGAGGTTGGTGTTGGAATCGATCACCTTCATACTTAAGACCTATAACCGCTACAACTTTAAGGGAATCATTAGCAATTCTGGATTAGTCTGGTGACCCACAAGCATTTTGTAACCCTTTAGCTTCGCTTAATTCAAATCTGAACCCGTCACTGCATCGTTGGCCTAATATTTTCAACATGGTCAACTAGAGATAATATCTACATCGACGAATGAGCATTTTTAATTCTTGAGTGAACCACACAACCATTCTTCTGAATGCCTATTTAACGCATGAGGACTGCAGAGTTCATTATTTTGAGAACTAAAAGCTTTTGATTGTAAATCTTATTGAATATTCTAATCTCTCCTTTTCAGGCTGCACAACTTCAATTTCGAGGGCAAAGGATATGGTTGGCTGCCATGGACGAGTTAATGTCAAAAGGAATGCAGAAAGCTGACAAGGTTTTGCATTGAACTTGCTTTTAGTAATGGGAGTCAGCTTCGATATTTTTACTTTCTATTCACTAAATTGTGTTTCAGGCTTTTCTTTCTGGATGCTCTGCTGGGGGTCTGGCATCCATACTACACTGTGATGAGTTCCGGGACATGTTTCCAGAAACTACCACGGTGAAATGTCTAAGTGATGCTGGAATGTTCCTTGATGCGTAATGAGCTGATCTTCTATAACTTCTATCAATTTGCATTCTTCAGTTGAGGTTCCAGTGATTGTTTTTTATTTTATTTTGCAGAACTGATGTATCTGGTGGGCACACATTAAGGAATTTTTATGCAGGTGTAGTTAGCTTGCAGGTAGGGTTCTTCAGTCTCTGCTTTCATGGTTGACTAACCTCCAATTTTAAATTAAAAACCTAGGTTTACTTCTGGGTCTGACCTTTGAAGGACAGAGCTTGTATTATAATTGTAAATTTCTTTCTAAATTAGTCTAGCTTTTTCTATGTATTGCTTGTGAGCTTGTCACAAGACTCGCAACAATAGTAGTCATGCTGGCCTACAAATTAATTGCAATACCGCAGCTATCTGTTCACAACTTCAGTTTGAGTTGCTTTTGGTCATTTGAGATGAGTAGCACAGATTTGGGACATTAGTATTTGTTGACTAGTAACACAGACAATATGGACTTCAATTGTCATCTTATGGGCTTCTTTTATAGAACTCTCCAGTCACTTTGCTTGTTCTGATGTTGATATTTGTTATGAATTTTAGGAAGTGCAAAAAAATCTGCCAAAGACTTGTCTCGATCATCTAGACCCAACTTCGGTAATCCTCTGTTTAATTGAATTTTATGGTATGTGTGTGAATACAATTTTAACTCCCTCCCTCCCTCCCTCCCTCTCTCTCTCTCTCTCTCTCTCTCTCTCTCTCTCTCAGTGCTTTTTTCCTCAGAATTTGGTTGCAAATGTTAAGACCCCCATGTTTCTTCTCAATGCAGCCTATGATGCATGGCAGGTAATCTTCTTTTTATTTTTTTTCATTATACGATTTGGAGGGCTTGTTGTTATTGGTTGACAGTATTTATCTATACCTCCTCAAACACCGTCTGCTTGGTGCAACTACTGGATTGTCAAGCCACTGCATTGTTTATTCTTTATTTTTAAAATGCTCTTCTTATAAGAGGCATAGTTGAAAGCCGTAGTTTTTAACCATATGACTGTTACTTTTAGGACAACAATCAGTACTAATAAGACCAATTGCCAAGGACTTACTGGTATTTCATGGCCCCAATGATTAACAAAATCTTTGATAGTTTGACCCAAGTCCTGTATATGTTTTCTTCAGGTGCAAGCTAGTTTAGCCCCTCGATCTGCTGATCCTCATGGAGTATGGAACGAATGCAAAGGAAATTATGCACTTTGTAACTCATCCCAGATCCAGTTTCTCCAAGGTGATTCTCAGTTTTTTTGCTTGTCTTGATTTTATTTGCTTTATTATCATGTATTCATAACTTAAACAGGCTCACATAATGATCTTCTCTTTTCTCTTCTCTTCTATGGAGCAGACTTCAGAAATCAAATGCTCAATGCTGTTAGTGATTTCTCAAAGTCTAATAAAAACGGATTATTCATAAATTCCTGCTTCGCTCACTGCCAGTCTGAGAGACAAGATACATGGTTTGCTGATGATTCTCCTCTTCTTGGAAACAGGGTATGACCCCATCTATGTTTTCAAATGGTTGTGGAAGTCATAGTAAGAGTTTGAGATGAGAAAAGGTTACTATAGTGAATTCTCATCTGGGGCAGAGGCATCCTTGAACTCACATAATTGTTTCTGTAATTATCTATTTGAAATATTTCGGTTAAATGAGAATGGCAGAAGCATTCTGTTAATACCGTATTACAGGCAGTAAAATGTAGCAAACACTTTTCATTGAATGATTAAATGTAGCATTCGAAATCTCAAGATGCACATATTTGGCTTCTAGTCATTTATGATGAAATGAAATTAGTTTTTGAAAGACATGGATTAAGTTACATTTCTTTTATGCAGGCAATTGCTGTGTCTGTTGGAGACTGGTATTATGATAGAGTGCCGGTTAAAGCTATTGACTGCGCATACCCCTGCGATAACACCTGCCACAATCTTATGTCCAAGTGAGTGAGAATTCATGGCTTACTCCATTACCATTTCTGGAATTTGTATCTATTCATTTATTGGAATAAACTTACTACTTGTTTTTATGAAAGTTTTTGTAATTGCTGGAGTCATCCTCATTTTCTCTGACATTAAGAGATTCTGGTGGCTCAATATGATTTAGAATCTTTTCATGATTTTAAATCTGATGGCTCCTAAGTAGTGTACTCCTTATGACTCAGTTAGTTGCAACTTGTAGTAGATTCTATTGCTTTTGTTTCAAAAGGTCAATTGGCCCACAAATCACTAGATTTGTAGTGACCAAGAGATCCTTGTGGTGAGGCACTGGCCAATAAAATGGAGAGCTTTGAAAGAGTGCCTCCGTCCTCGAGTTGGGAAAGTGTTGGTTTCGATAGTTGTTCATGTGTTTATTCGGTGTCCAAGTTTTCAACTTGTTAGCAACATACGAGTAAATTCAGCATCCAAATGAGCAGATGTCTTTCTCTTCTCAGATTTCTACAAATTCTTCTCTCGATTTCAATTTTGAGAGACTGAAATGATTCTTCTACTATGCAGCGAGGATTTATCTTCGTCCGTGACATATTCTCAGTCCACAAGGTTGTCTTTTACCGTGCTAAATCTGCTAAGTGTCTTGACGGTGCCCATAATTTGCTCCAGATGCATCATGTGGTTACAGTATGCCCAGTGATAATAGGTGGTATCTCTGTCTCTCTGTGTGCAGAGACTGCAAAAAGCTAGGGCTAAAAACTTTACCTCGATTTTATCTCCTGCACCCAGAGTTTCACCCAAATAAGTATGACGTTGTTTCTTCGTCTGTCTCTGTTTTAGTTAGTCATTCTTGTTTAAGAGCTTTCGAGCAGTTTTGGTAGTACAACATTTTTGGACAATAATAGGACTATGCAGAGAGGAGAAATTTTTTGGATACATGTTGCATAACTAATACAATATCAATGCCAATCCTATTTAGGATATATACTTAAACCAATATCCAATTGGAAACTGAAACTTCCAAATCTTTCATACACGATAAACTTAATCAAGCGTGTATCTAAGTCTACCATCATGAGACAATCATTGATCGTGTCGTATTTACAATGTGGAGAAGCTGCAGAGGTACGAGCGAAAGATGGTGAACTCGATACAGATGGAGCGTCAATCATAAATTCCGACACTCACAGGAAGAATCTACCCAAAAGGCAGAAGAAAGAAAAATGTGCTTAGCGGAAGGCTACTACTATACTATCACTATGTTCAATCCCCATACTGGGAACTCTCCCTGCGGACCCGAAATGCCTCATTGTTCTGTTCTGTACTCAAACAAAAGTGTCAGGACTCAGGAGTAAACTAAATACCTATTAAGAAATCAAAACTGAGATGATAGACGATTTTTTTGTGAATGAGTCAGCTAGCTCAGCTTCCTGGTCGTGATGTGGATGCCAGTGCCACTGCCTGCGCCCAGACCTTGAGTCGAGCCTTGACTTCCCGTGGGTCGTCACCTGAAGCAGAGACATTTAGTACTTGGGATGATGCAGTTTAGAACTCAAAATTTCAAAAAGAAGCAACTCGAGGTCTGGCATACATACCAGGGCTGGAGATGCGCCAGTTAGCAATGGGGGAGTTGGCACCGCTACTGCAGGCAGTGTTCGTGTCGACGGTGGAGGCGGAGTGAGAAAGACGGGAGGGGGTCTCGTGCAACATCTGGTGGTGCTCCAACTCAAATCCAAGATCTCTGCAAGCCTTTACTTCGTCCAAGTCCATGCAGAGGGACCTCCTCCCTCCCTTGGGCCTGGTTATGACCACCACCCCTGTACCTGGACCACTAGTGCCGCCCTGATCACTCTCCCCGCTAAAGCTGTGACAATGATCAAGCTGCTGCTGATGATTACTAATAGTGCACATCCTCATCATCATCATTTTCATGCTCTCCTTATTGTCCTCGTCCTTGTCATTTTCATCTTTCTTCGTAGCAAGGGTTCCTCTCTCTGGTGATGCCGATAGCCATGAGTGTCGGTTCCTCACTATTCTCCTCCTGCTTGTCCTCCTCCTGCTCCTCTTGGGATGGTGGCTCGTTGCTGTTTGGTCTTCATTCTCGCTGGCATACTCTTTGACCAAAAAGGGATTGGGATGTTTATAACTGAACAGTTGGCCCGGAGCAGCAGCAGCTTGAGTCCGCCTTCGCCTTGGGGGTGTTGAGGGAAGCGAGTAGCATCCGGGTTCCCCGTCGGAGTCGGATGCGAGGCCAGCTTCTGGTAGGACTTGTTTGGGCCGTTTGTGATAGGATGTGTCGTTCTCCTCGTCGTCTATATAACCATCGTCAAGGGTTTCGATGGACAAGAGCGACATTTGCATAGTCATGCCTTGTTGCCGGGCATGAGTTTGATCTTGTTGCTGTTGGCCTTGATGGTAGTAGTCGAGGGCGTAGGTAGCAACCTCCTCCTCATCAGCAATAATAATATCTTGGTCGTCATCATAGTCGTCATAGGTGGAACTCCGACTCCGAGTGCACATGGAAAGCCTGGACAAGTTGTGGTGATGGAAATAATGATGATCATACCCGTCATCGGTATCACCGTCGTCATACTCGTCTTCCTGCATGGAGATGCAAGAGCGGATGGTCATACTCTCATCCGACGCCATCATATATATGTGTGTGTGTATGTCAGTCTGTCTTGACTCTCCGGACTTCCTCTTCCTCCGATGCCGCTGCCGCTGGCGAGGTAAAGCGTTTGAGGAATGGATAGCTAGCTAGTGGTGGTAGCTGTTGAGTAGTAGTGAAAAGAAGAAGAAGAAGATGAATTGATGATTGAGGAGTTGAGTTGAGCAGAGTTGGTTGATGGTAAGAAGAAGGTAAAGGCGTGGTCCATGGTCATTATATTTATATCCATAATCCAACCCCACCTAGTCCTCATCTCATCTTTACCCTATTTCCTCTTTTTTCTAATACCTTTGTGTCTCACTCAGTTAATCCCTGCAATGCCCTCCCCCTTTATAAGATTCTACTACTAATTTTGGAGCACTAGCCATTTGCGATACAAGAAAAAAGTTTCCTCCCCACGGTGGTGCTGGGTCCCTTGTGTATAATCTTCTTTATATAAAATACCACTGCTTTTCTCTTTTCATTTTTATATAAAAAAAAAATAGTACTAGATCGTAGTGTTAAATAACATTTTGTTTCAATTTTTACCGAACTGAAATATATAATTGGTCATGAGTTCAAATCATATACCTTCACATTACATATTTGTAACTCTAATTAATATCCCACATAAGAATATAGATTTAGATACAAGAATTTGTCGGAATCAAATTAATGGCCTCCGAACAAAGAGTTGGTATTGTTTGCATGCTAAGAGAAAGAACAACTCACATGACATTAAGAAAGTGTACTCAATTCTTTGCAAGTCATTCTTGCTTTAGAGAAAATGAGGAAACGAACAAACATAAACCCAATGCATGAACAAGATTGATTAGCCGGATTACAAGTACTTTCGACACACGGTTTTTAGAGTTATTTATTTATTTATATTTTATCTATCTAAGTTCTTGTTTTGATTTTAAGCAACATTTGCATGAGATTGAGTTATTTTAGTTTTTATTGTGAACGATACTATTAATTAGAACTTACGAAAAGAATAATAGAGTTTAAACTCGAAACACAATGAATTGACAATCTAGTGCTTGCATTTGAGTTTTAAAATCTAATAGAACGTTGCATTATTGTATTGAGGGAGGGATGAGTGAGACTTGTGACTTGTAAGTGAATAATTAAGATAGTTTTTTGAGGGAAAATTTTATTTAAACTCGTATAACCTCTTTCTACACCAAACTTACCCTCTACACCCATATTATTTTTAATGAAAGTAGTAATATTTCTTTAAACCCAATTTTATACCTAAATTTACAAGAAAACTAATGAAATGGGCTTAAAAACTTTGAGTTTTAATGATAAGGACAAAATAAATGGTCAAGTGAATAGTATCAGGATTGACTTTTTAGTGTAAAAATATGGTTTTTCGTTAAAGTGAACAGTACCGAGAGCTTTTCGTTAAAGTTCCCTAAATTTACCCTCACTAACGCAATTGAAACTGTGAATTTATCTTTACACCCATTTAAAAAATAAAATCTCAATTGAATAATTTGGTGAAATTTCTACTTGTTTACGAATCTTCCATATACTTTCTTGACATCCATGTCCCCCATGATTGTATTTGCATAAGCATAAAGTACATGCTTTCATATGTCTATACTTAAAACACCATAGAAAATAAACTGATATTAACTTTTCTTTCTATGCAGATATTGTGATATGCGGCTGTTAGGCGGGAATGCTAGGGGTATTGACAAAGCTGTCATAGGTGTAGAGAATGGTGATGCACAATTTGTGTGGCCCGTAGCGGTGGAGGATGAGCTTGCCAAGCTCTACCATGGAGATGATGTGTTATACTTAGAGGTGACTTATCGTCGGGAACACTCACCTCCTTCTCAAGCTGGGAAACTACTTCTTTTCCGTTTGAAATATTCAACCAAGAATATAGTCTTAAGTCCAAAGTGAGGCTTCGCCACCACCTACACAGCGAAACCCAAACCCCCCAAACCCATCTTCTCAACTTTATGTGTTGATTGAAACTCAAAAACTCTCATCTTCTCAACACTATAAAAAATAGAAATCAAACGAGAAAAAAAAGCATTTCAACGTAGGATCAATGTAGGGTTTTAGCCAACATAGGATAAACATTATATGATGTGGGTTTATTGATAAATTTCATTTTATTATTAATTTCATTTTGTACTTAATAGTAATCATGCAATAAGATAAAAAGGATAATTCACATTTAAAGTTTAAGCTGAATGTAGAAAGAGGTTATACAAGTTCAAATAATTTATTTATTTTTTTTTTAGTTTTTTATAAAATGAATGTTTCCATGTTTTTGATAACATATAAAATTGCTGAGTAATGGGTATTTATGTAGAAAAGAATCGTAGATATGGACGTGTGATGTAATATACAAAACCGCGTTTGAGAAGGACGCGAGACACCTGTCCGCCTTTTAGCTCATAACTTAACATGGAAGACAACAAGTGGTTGTGGTTGTGGGGTCCGTAAGACTGATGGATGGTTTTATGGATGTCCAACACCTCTTCCCTCCTCCGCCTCAAATTAATACCAAATTTGGCCCATTTGTGGCCCATTTGTCCATCAACTACCACTCGCAGTCATAGAGAGACAGGTGGCAGGCAGGTAGGCATGGTGGTCAGACCTCATCCCCACAGGCCACAAGTGCCCTCTCAAGTTCCAACCACGACAAATTTTTCAGTAAGCACTAGGTGTTGCACTACAAGTCACTATAGAATGAAGAAAGTTTTATTTTTTAAACGTCCCTCCACTTGCATAATAAAATATGTTGTGCTACTCCATATTTTGAGTATAATGAAAAATTTCTACCAACCTAGACCACCATTCTATTTCTACCTTGCTTTCAGAGGCAGAGGCAAAGGCGGTTTATCTATTTATCCATTAACATTAATTATAATTAAATATGATTTCTTGAGCAAGCCAACGCTAACCCTATGAATTTGGAATTTTGGAGGGAGGGAAACAACTAGTAAAACCTTATGGGTTAAAAGGAAATTATTATTGACACTCTAAACATCTCATTTAGTATTCTAAACTTTTTAAAGTTAGAATGAAAAATACACTTATTGACAATATAGAATAAGATTTTCGAAGTACTAATAACAATTCTTTAATTAAATAACTCAGTAGACCTGTAAACGGGTTGGGTTTATTGGGTTTGGATCAGGTTCAACCCAACCCGTTAAGTTAACGGGTCATCCGAACCCAACCCGCTAAGCTAACGAGTCACCCGTTAACACCCGTTAACAATTATTATTATTATTATTTTGCATAAAGTTTATTTTTTGTTATTAAGGCTTTACTAAAATTACTAAAATATCCTCAACTAACGGATGTTAATGGGTCCTAACGGGTCTAAAGGGTTGACCCAAAGTGACCCGTTATTTAACGGGTTGTTAACGGATTCACCAGTTAGCGATCCGACCCGTTAAGCATTCATCCAAATACAAATATTAACAGGTTAGGTCGGATCGAATTAATGGGTTGGGTCCAAAATGCCAACCCTATAACTCAGCTTATATTTTAATAAAAAAAAATAACGCAGCTTATTATTATTATAACTGCCGTTAACCGACCGTTGATTATTCGTCATCCAATTCCTTGCTATGACCGATCGCCTTCTCAATTCTGATTGCAAACGACGGCTCCAGGCTCCAGCTGCTACTGCTGGGTCATCTCATCTGATCATGCATATATCACAGTCCCTGGATCCCTATCTTCTAATTTACCAAATCAGGAAATCCGTGCCATTAAAATTTGATCCAACGACTGAAGTTATTATAACTTTTCAAGTGAGCTCCTATTTGTAGATGTTCAATCAAATTTCAACGACACAGATTTCTGATTTGATAGATTAAGAGGAAATGATCTGGAGAAAGGATCCCTTGACGTGTGTTGACGAGAGGCCCCCTCCACTTCCAGATTAACAAAGACCTTATATTCTACTGCTCATCGCCTTATGAGTTTGATACATAATCATTATCATTGCTTGAGTGTGTGATTTAATCGTTGTGTCCAAGATAAAAAATAAAAATAAAAACAAATGGAAACTAGAGGATAGGAAGAACAGGTGTTCATTTGCTAAAACCCAAAGAACATGGAGTAAGGAGGGTGATTTTTGGAAGGATTGGATCCGAAGCAAAGGTCCCAATTTCCATTCTTAAAGTTTTATTTCGGATCACAATTTTCAATTTTGAGTTTTTTTAAATGTTTGTATTCTGAATTTTTCAGGTAAAAGAATTGAAGGGCCGAATAAAAAGTTCCAATAAAAATTGCACCCCTAGGCAGTAGGCAGGTCACAGGACATAGAATGATAGAATCAAAGAAACTATGGAACGTATGACAGTCGTCCATTTACAAAATTGACCCAATCCGTCATTCACTGGGTTAATTTTGATATTCTTGACAATGGCTATTACAGGGTTTTTACTACTTATGTACAAATACTGTACAAGGAATTAGTAAAGTAATACTCACCAGTTGATTCTGTCATGTGGGAAATCTTAGGCAGTTTGAAGCTCAGACCTCTCTGTTTTCTTGTTTCTCTTTGTTTCAGCAGTGCCCTCCTCAACTGCTGGTATCCTTGCTTGACCATCATCTACAAGCTTCAGATTATATAAAGAGTCTATCAATGAATCAGCTGAGTCTGAAGCCTCTGTTTTCCCCGGGCTGTTAACCCTGCTGCTCAGGATTGGTTCGTGAAGGTTTTCACGTCCTATATCCAGCTCTAATTTCTTCAACTCCTCTTCAATGCTTTCTTCATCATTAACTGTGTAAAGGGAAGTTGCTTCTGTGAAAGCCAAATACATCAGATAGGATATTAAATACCAAACGCATTCCTGACAATTCAACCACTGCTTAATTGATTTTAACTCAAGAAGAGAAATTACCTAGAACATTTTCTATTTCCTTTTGTGTATCAATGCATTCCTCTATTTCTTGTAAGCTATGCTGGACTTCTTCCACACTAATCTTATTTTCCTTGATAGCTTGAGCTCCAATTTGAATGGCTTCAGAAACCTGCCAACAAGCCAAAATGGATCAGCTTACTAAAGATTCCCCCATTTCAAAAATTATTCAATTGCTTCAATTATTTACACACTAATACATATGATTATCTTCACTCCTACAATTACCTTCTTCGTTGATTCGGCACTTGCAATAACATCAAGGACTTCCTCCACTCTATTCAAGAGAGCTGCACATTTTTCTCTACTCTCATTGGCCAACTTTAACTCCCTTGCATGCCTCAGCGCTGCTTTCTTGTTTCCAGATTTCAAACAAGCTAGTGCTGATTTTCGTGACCTGCACATGAAATAAAACACACTCAATCACTAGGACAAACACGCTTGTTTTTATCCACATAAGAAAACAGATATAAATCAAGGGAGCATAGAAGACAACAATTATAATGTAGATCTTTAACAGTTCTGCACCCAACATTTCTGTAACAAACAAATCCATTCTAATTGTCCATGGTTACTAATGTTGACGGAACTTTCCAACCAGCTGGCACAAGCCAGAGATATCAAATAAGTCCAGAAATGATGAGCCAAGGTAATGATAACGTAAATATTATCATGATACAGCAGAGGCAATCTCTGTTACAGTTCATATAAGCCCATTTGTTTATAAGTGATTTGAGCTACCATAGATGTCATCATGTCACACAATGCCATTGACTGAGAAATGAGTGAGTATGTTGATTGAGATCTATGAAAAGATGGTCTCACATTCTCCAACAAGAAAGTCAGAAAGTAGAGTAATAAGAGTGAGAAAAAGTTACGTTTCATAACGTTGGTCAATCACATGAAGTTGCTGTTGAAGCTTTTCTGTTGTCCAAATCAAGTGCAGAACATCACAATCTAGACTTGAAATACTTGGAAAGGAAGATGCTGAGAGGGAAAGTTTCACACCCTGCAAAAGAAGAAAGCCAGAAACCAAACAAATCTCAATTTACGTGATCATATGAAAAATGATTTTCAAAGCTAAAGGAAACAAATCCATTGTGCATAATTACAAAGAAATAGGATAGAAGAATGACAAGTAGAACTCGTACTACCTACCTCTATGAGGTCTCCCTTGGAAAGAGAGAGATAGCGTGCCTTGGCTTGCTCTACCAAGTGAGACAAGACCACTGAAGCTTCATCGGGTCCTCCACATAAGTCCTGGAACCTCTTCAGGGTGATGACGCATGAAGAAGTCCAATGGCATTCAGATAAAAGCTTCACAACTTGAGCAGCTTTATCCTATACATTCACACCCAACAAAAACCCCAATCAAATGACCAAGAATAAGAAGTAAAAACCAAAGTGATGGAGATGGAGATGGAGATGGAGATGGAGATGGAGAAGAGAAAAACGAATGCCTTCAAAAGTGAGGTAAGGATGAGACGATCTTGGGACATAAGAAGCTCCGGATTGGACCTCCTGGTCCCAGTCCTACTGAGCATTGCCATGGAATTGGAAAGTCTGGTAAAAATCTGGGAGAGACGCCCTGCAGTGGGGTCCACAAGATCCACACTGAGAACAACCTCACCTTCATTATACATTTCATACTGAAATAACAAACAAAAAAGAAATCAAGAAAATGTTGATGTTCCTAATCCTTAGTCCGTAACCAAAACATGCATAGATGATAGGGAGGGATACCAGAACTGTGGGGAGGCAGAGAGGGGCGAGGCCTCCTCGATTGAACCAGTGGGTGTTGAGGCGAGAGGGGGAAATGAAGAAAACGCCCAACTGGCGAGCGACGCAGAGGATTAAATCTCTCCAGAAGAGGTAAACGGGTTCCCAATCGGATCTCTGCCCGCTAAACGCCTTGAATCGGGCTCTCGTCATCACTTGGTCGTCCCAATCGCCCACTGCTTTCCCTATCAACTCCCTCACTCTCTCACTCTCACTCTCTTCCATTTTTCGACTGTCCACCGCTTCCTTCCCAGTTTCAATTTCAATTTCTAAACCCCAACCAAATTCAAATAATCAACTCAACTCCAATTTGCAAACCCCCAACCTAATGAAGATGGTGTGTCGTCTCGTTGCTCATCTCCCAGTTTGTGATCTTGGCCCATTTACTTATAATGATTTAGCCCAATCCATTGTCCATTATCTATTAGCTAGCTCGAGCTTTGCTCTTCTAAGCATTAAAGATAATAAAGGACAGTTAAAAATTAAGAATTTTAACGAAAAGTTCACGGTACTGTTTATTTTAACAAAAATTCATATTTTTACACTAAAAAGTCAAACTTGATATTATTCACTTTACCCTTTATTTTGTCCTTATCATTAAAACTCAAAATTTTCAAATCATTTTCATTAGTTTTCCTTTAAAAATAATATTATACTTCCAAGATCACACAATGGTAGCAAGAGACAAGTTGAAATGTCTCTATGAGTCTTTTCAGTCCCCAAAAAGATGAACTGTCGTAGCGAATCCACTAACTGGTCCATTTCTAAAAGAAAAGTGAAGAAAAAAAAAAGGTTGAAAATATTTATATGTATCAAGGAACTTAGGGCGAATGTGGGGAAGACAAAGGCCTCGTATATGGACATCTGTTATGTAATGTATTTAGCCTAAGTTCTTATTCTCTGTCTTACCTTATGTTATTTGAAATGTTTGTTTTATATTTTGGTGACCAATTGATAAAAAATACAAAAACAAAGAGAAACCAATAAACAGGTGAAACGTGGCACAACTAGGGGTGGTTCGGTATGGGATCTCATACCGAAACCCTTGTTCCGATTCCCAAACCAAATTTTTCGGGAATCCCAATTTAAATACCGATCCCAAACCAAATTTATGGGAATCCCAATTTTCGGGAATCCCGAAATAGTTTTGGGATTTCGGGACAAATCGGGAATCCCGAAATGGTTTTGGGCTTTTGGACTAAAATTTGACATATTATGCTTATGTAACTCATTGAATGAATTGTTAGATTGTGCAAACATATCAAGTAAGTCTCATTCACATCTCTTGATGGTTTAAATGCAAATATAATCTCATATCGGGGCACAAGCATTGGATTGCAAACTGTAAACTTTGCTTGAAGGCTCTTAACCTGACTGACAAGCATTGCTACCTTGCACTGCTTTGCTGTCCATTTACTAGTAATCTGCATATGTAAAATACATATTTACAATGCCAACAAGCTCCATTTATTGGTGTAAACAGTAAAGAGACTCAAGCATAGTAATTAGCTGATCCAACATTCTTGGTTTCGACATAAATAAAACAACATTGCTTACGTCATATCATAATTCATAACATATTCCATTCTCTGTAATAAGTTCAAACCATAAAGTCCTAATCAATTATAAAAGAATAATATATATGTATAAATATATATATATATATAATAATTTGTTTGTACCATACTTGACCAATCCCGAAACTACCGAGCACCGGCCAACGCTATACTGTCAAGGACCCAGAAGAGTTCCCCTCCGACCAGGAGGCCAATCACTACTCGACACGTGTCAAGATTAGAAGCCAATCAGAGCGCATCACGTGTCAACATCAAGAACCAATCATAACATGACACATGTCAATGTGACAAAGCTACAAGTTTTTCTATAAATAGGGGTCATTCCCCCACAATATTGCCTAATGCCATTTGTGTTAAATCATTCACAAGAACTCACTAAATTGAGAGCTTGATCCTTTGTACTTGTGTAAGCCCTTCACTACTAATAAGAACTCCTCTACTCCGTGGACGTAGCCAATCTGGGTGAACCACGTACATCCTGTGTTTGCTTCTCTGTCTTTATTCATTTACGTACTTATCCTCACTAGTGACCGAAGCAACCAAGCGAAGGTCATAAAACCTGACACTTTCTGTTGTACCAAAATCTTCGCTGATTTTGTGCATCAACATTTGGCGCCGTCTGTGGGAAACGACACTGATTCCTACTCTCTTCAGCTGTGTCAAGCTGGTTTCTATCATTCGTACACTTTCTTTTGATCAGGCATCCCTCTCCAGCATGGGAAGCGAAGGAAGCCACAACACACAGAATGACACCCCCCTTGCACATAGTGCGAAACAACGAAAGAAGGAAGGAAAACGAGTTCTTTTTCAAGCTAAAGTCGATGAGTTGGAAGCTCAAAACAACAAGATAGCAATGAGGAATGAGGTCCTCCAGGAGCAATATGAGAAGCTCTTCGAGACACTCCACGAAGCTAGGCAAGCTCAGACACGCGAGCTTGTTGCCCCCGTGGAAGTCAACCATCAACTGGGTGCCCTCCAACATGGAGGGTCACATGCATTCGACATAGATATCCCTGATAGGGAACAGATTACCCCTCGACTTGATAATCAACATGAGGCTTCTCTTAACCCAGTTGCTTCGACCCGAACCATGAGAAGTGGAGGGAGACACCTCTTTGCTGAAGGGGCAGAAGGATCGAAAGCCGTCTTTCGCGATTGTCGGGATTTCCTGAAGCAACGTCGAGAGAATTCCATCCATATAAGCTCAAAGATTAATGACCCAAGGATTTCTGAGAGACTCGGTCCCCTGCCACGGCCCAAGCCAGCCACCAATTTGGGGAAGGGGCAACAAGTCCTAGAGAGACATGAGGGTACAGGGGACTCAGAGGTGTTCCGACAGACATACCCTAGAAGCCAGTACAGCGAGTCCAGGGAAAAATCACATGCCCTTGATCAAACCTTCCTAATTCCAATAGGAGATGGAGATTTACGAAAGAAAGCTCCAGTGACACATAACTCCGCTCAGGACCCCCTTGTCCTACAACTTCTTGAGGAAGTAAACAAGTTGAAGGCTGAACGTCAGGCTGAAATACCTGACTGGAACCAACCCAGGCCTGGCCCTCTTACAAGGAGGATCCTCAACACCCCCCTTCAAGCAAAGACAAAGCAAAAGCTTGGCTTGCAACTTTATACTGGAAAAGAGAACCCGATTGAGCATCTTAACCTCTTTGAGTCCACCATGGCATACCGGATGCACACCGACGAAGAGCGATGTCTTCTCTTCCCCTCCACCCTCTCTAGTGGAGCTCTAAATTGGTATTGTCGTCTTACACCTGAGACGGTAGACTCATTTGAGGAATTGAGGAAACTATTTGTTTCCCAACACATTTTCCAAACCGATCGCTTGCACTCTGCAGATGACTTGTACACTATCCGCCAGAAGCCAGACGAGTCATTACGTATGTATGCTGGCCGCTTCAGCCATGAATACTCCCGGTGTGCCGAGGCAGACGACAAGACTGCCCTCAAAGCCTTCACGGCAGGCCTACGTGATTGTTTCTTTAAATACATGATCAATGCCAATACTTGGAAGACTCACTCTGAGGTGATGGCGCAGGCTTATAACCATGCCTCCGCCGAGGCAAAGACATATCAGGAGAAACCCCCTACAACCATCCTTTATCAACAAGTGGGAGGTGGAAGCCAGACTCACCTAAATGAGAAGACCTCGACTTTCCAAACAGCAGTGGCACCTCCCCATGCCTTGCATAATGCTTCACCGAATCAACAGACATATCAATTTCAAGGCAAGAGGAAGGATTTCCATCCTCACCACTCTCCTTTCAGTAAAAAGAGTAAGGGACACTATCCCGATAACCAAGGGTATCGCCACAATAACGCTCGCCCCCAGGCAGTCAATGCAGTGGGTCAAACCCGCGTCAAGATACCCCCTACCCCAAGGTATGAGACACACACGCCCTTGAATGCCACATGCGCGGCCATTTACCCCAGCATAGCTCACCTGATACCAAAGCCAAAGTCGAGGCACCCAGATTACACGCCCCCGAATAACGCGGGCATGTTTTGTTGCTACCATGAGCATAACGGCCATGATAGCGAGAAATGTATCATCCTCCGTGATCGTATTGAAGCTTTGGCACGAGAAGGAAAAATTGATCAATTCCTTCTTCACCCTCAAAGGGATAACCGTAACCAACGCCAGGTGAATGTCATATATTCCATAAGCGGCGGCACACCCATATCTGAATCTTCCAATAGGGCCATGAAAAACAGTGAACGAAGTCTGAGGCCTGGTCACCAAGTGTTTCACGTGGAAGACATCAGGGGAGGGAAGTATCAAAAACCTAACTGGGATCCGATATGTTTCTACCCTGAGGAAGAAAGAGGCATCATCTACCCTCATAACGACCCATTGATCGTGGAGGCTCACATAGCCAACTTTGATGTTCGACGAATCCTCGTAGACACAGGGGCTTCGGTCAATATCATGTTTGTCGAAGCTTTCAGGGCACTCAGTGTAGCTGAACACTTGCTCGATCGCTCGATTTCTCCTCTGATAAGCTTCTCCGGTGATATCGTGCAACCCTTAGGGAGCATACATTTACCCTTTACTATTGGTACAGGCCCTTACACGGCTACCATTACCACTAACTTCCTAGTGGTTGACTGCCCAACGACATACAATGTCATCTTTGGGCGCACAGGCATCAATGATCTCAAGGCTATGGTATCCACGCATATGCTGTTGATGAAATTTCCAACCCCCCATGGCAACGGCTACATCAGAGGAGATCAGCTTAGTGCACAATCATGTTACAACACTTCAGTTAAGCAACAACACTTGCCCGGACCCAAGGAAACCCTGTCTGTACATGACCAAGTCACAAAGACCAGCCTAGATGAAGCGAACTTGGATCTTCCTGATAGCAACAATCAACCCGATGATCCTCGAGATGACTCTTTCACCCAGCAAGCCCAACCTGCTGAAGAGTTGGAGAAGGTACCTATCTCAAGAGATCATCCAGACCGCATGGTGAATATTGGCACCACATTGTCACCACCCCTTCGGTTAGCATTGATATCTTTTTTGAAAGAGAACACTGAAGTCTTCGCCTGGTCATACGAGGACATGCCAGGCATCTCTCCCGATGTCATCTGTCATCGTTTGAGTATTGACCCCAAGATCAAGCCGGTGAGACAGAAGCGAAGATCTTATGACGTTGAACGATACGAGGCAATGAAAGCAGAAGTTGAAAAACTCAAAGGCATAGGCTTTGTCCGCGAAGTCAATTACCCGACATGGGTAGCAAATGTGGTCCTTGTTAGGAAAAATCCGACCAAAGAAAGTCTTTCGCTTCAAAAGGTCTTGTGGAGGATGTGTGTTGACTACACCGACCTAAACAAAGGGTGTCCGAAAGATAGTTTCCCTCTTCCTCTTATTGACAGGCTTATAGACTCTACGGCAGGGTGTGAGCTCTTGAGCTTTATGGACGCTTATTCAGGATACAACCAAATCCTCATGAACCCCTCAGACCAAGAACACACGGCCTTCACTACTGACAGGGGACTATATTGCTATAAAGTCATGCCTTTCGGCCTAAAGAATGCAGGAGCAACTTATCAGAGACTGGTCAATTCAATGTTCGCCGAACAAATTGGGAAGAACATGGAAGTTTACGTTGATGATATGCTAGTCAAAAGCAAACATGCTGACCAACACATCACCAACCTATCTGAAACTTTCACCATTCTAAAGAGGTATCGAATGAGGTTGAACCCCAACAAATGTGCCTTCGGCGTGGGCTCTGGCAAATTCTTAGGCTTCATGATTAGCCAACGAGGCATTGAAGCTAACCCTGAAAAGATCAAAGCAATCCTCGACATGAAAGAGCCAATAACTTCAAAAGACATCCAAAGCTTTACTGGCAAGGTGGCAGCCTTAACCAGATTCATCTCTAAGGCCACAGACAGATGTGCTCCTTTCTTCAAAGCACTCAAGGGAAATAAGAAGTACATTACATGGACGGAGGAATGTGCCAAGGCATTCAGGAACCTCAAAGAGTACATGAGTAAAGCCCCTCTGCTCTCCAAACCAGAAGTTGGTGACACTCTCATCATCTATCTATCGGTTTCGGCTTCAGCAGTCAGTTCTGTTCTTATTCGAATGGACAGTGGTGTCGAACGGCCCGTCTACTACGCTAGCAAGGCCCTACAAGATGCGGAGACACGATACTCCAACATTGAGAAATTAGCTCTAGCATTGGTCATGTCTGCTCGGAAACTTCGCCCTTATTTCCAAGCACACGCCATCATCGTGCTTACCAATCACCCTCTTCGACAGATACTCCAGAGTCCTGACACGTCTGGACGAATGATCAAATGGGCGATAGCATTGGGTGAGTTTGACATCTCCTACCAACCAAAACCAGCCAAAAAAGGCCAAGCAGTAGCAGATTTCATCGCCGACTTCACATATCCTGTTGACATTGCTTCTACACCTGAAACAGTAGCTTCATTACCATCGGAAGCTCAGAAGGTAGAATCAACGACCTCAGCATGGAGTTTGTATGTTGATGGCTCATCCAACCAACAGGGCTGTGGAGCGGGACTAGTCTTGACTACGCCCGACAAAGTAGCAATGGAGTATGCTCTTCGTTTCAAATTCAAGGCATCAAACAATGAGGCCGAGTATGAAGCCCTTCTAGCAGGATTACGTTTGGCCAAACACCTCGGGGTTAAACAAATTGATATTTTCAGTGACTCCCAATTAGTGGTCAACCAGGTTACCAACAACTTTGATGCTAAGGACAACTTCATGGCAGCATATCTTGCGCAAACACAACTTTTGCTCAAGCACTTCCACTACCAGATCACCCAAGTTCCTCGAGCGGCAAACAGTCATGCAGACGCCCTGGCTCGCCTCGCCTCAGCTGTGGAAGACAAGATTGGAAGAAAAATTCATGTCGAACTGTTGGCAACACCAAGCACCATGGCCGCAGAAGTATGCAACTTACAACAGGGGGATAGTTGGATCACCCCGATCTATAATTTCCTTGCTCATGGCACCCTCCCAAATGATAAAGTCCAGGCTAAGCAAATTCAATACAAGTCTACCCGCTACCTGATCATCAATGATCAACTCTATAAGCGAGGTTTTAGCCTGCCATACTTAAGGTGTCTTACGCCTGCCGAGGCGGAAATCGTCATTCGGGAAATACATGAGGGAGTCTGTGGAGATCATGCTGGATCTCGGTCCCTAGCACACAAGACTTTTCGCCAAGGATATTACTGGCCAACACTCCACCAGGATGCCATCAAAGTATCCCGCTCATGTGACAAATGTCAACGATATGCAACTATTCCTCATTCCCCTCCAGAGCCTCTTACTCCTATGATCAGCCCTTGGCCCTTCGCCCAGTGGGGACTTGATTTGATCGGCCCAATGCCGGCAGGGAAGGGCAAAGTCTGTTACGCAGTCGTTGCAGTGGACTACTTCACAAAGTGGGCCGAAGTAGAACCCTTGGCAACCATTACTGAGGCAAAGATAGAAGACTTCGTGTGGAAGAACATCCTTTGTAGATTCGGCATTCCTAATGCGATAGTCACTGACAATGGGCGACAGTTTGACAACAAGAAGTTCAGGTTGTTCTGCTCTAAGTTCAACATCAACTTATGCTTTGCCTCTCCAGCTCATCCCCAGTCTAATGGACAAGTTGAGGCCATCAACAAAATAATCAAGCGCACTTTGAAAACCAGCTTGGACAAAGCTAAAGGCTGTTGGCCAGAATTTGTACCCCAAGTTCTTTGGTCATATCGCACTTCATATCGGACTTCAACAGGAGAAACTCCATTCTCACTTGCCTTTGGCACAGAGGCGGTTGTCCCTGTTGAGCTCGAGCAAGCAACATTCCGAGTCCAGAACTACATTCAAAGTGAAAATGACAAACAACTCACCCTCAACTTGGATTTAGTCGAGGAACACAGAAACCAAGCTCACTTGAGGAATGTCGCCTACAAGCAGCGCATCTTCAACTATTATGACTCTAGGGTCAAGCCTCGTTCTTTCAAAATAGGAGACTGGGTCTTAAAGAAAAGATTACTCTACGACAGAGTCCCGAGTGAAGGCACACTTAGTCCAAACTGGGATGGACCGTATGAAGTCATTGGCATCAGTCGCCCTGGCTCTTACACACTTAGAAGCTCCGATGGCAAGACCCTTGGCCATCCATGGAACGCTGATCACTTGAAGTACTACTACAAATAGACTCACGATGTACAAGTGTTGAGCTATAGCCGTTTGGCATCCTATGTAATGAAGGCCATTTGGCAATGAATTCAATAAAGAGGTAATTTAGCCAACTCAGCCCTCACTCTTTTACATTCATAGCAAGCGATGCCGGAACCCTTCTCAATCAGAAAGCAATCCGTCTTCCACAGTCACTACAAAACAAGCAAATGAAGACCGTGTCAAGCGCCAAAAAAAAAAAAAAAAAAAAAAAAACAGCTTCATCCAAAAAGCTTCACCCGAAAAGCTTCACCTCCAAAGCTTCACCTAAAAAGCTTCACCCAAAAAGCTTCACCCGAAAAGCTTCACCTCCAAAGCTTCACCCACAAAGCTTCACCTAAAAAGCTTCACCCACAAAGCTTCACCTAAAAAGCTTCACCCGAAAAGCTTCACTTACAAAAGCTTCACCTACAAAGCTTCACCTAAAAAATCTTCACCTAGAAAGCTCCCTCTACATACTTTCACCATCAAAGCTTCACCATCAAAGCTTCACCTAGAAAGCTTCATCTACAAAGCTTCACCATCAAAGCTTCACCTAGAAAGCTTCAACACCAAAGCTTCACCTACAACGCTTCAACACAAAACCTTGCTCCAAATAAACAAATTTTGTTCACAAAACCCAAGATGCCCTTGAACTTGTACAAAAACACTTGGGTAAACATAAACATTTTTTGTTTTACACCCACAAGGGCCCAAAATTTTCCTTCTTATTTATTCACTTATATATGTTCCCAAACATATTATAATAGATCCAACAACAAGCCAAAGTCCCAAGTTTCATAATGGACAAAAGTACAAGCAATTCATCAATAATGAAGGTGCTACAAAAATTGGAATCTGCCCCAAAATAGAAATCCAACCCAAGAGACTTTTTCTCTCTCTCCCTCTTCCGCCTCCTTTCATCTATCAAATTTCTGCAACCTCTGCTCTTCTCCAATGGAGCTGAATTTTGGACACCCTATAGTTCTTGAGCATATGAACAACTTTCAAGAAGGAACCATTTCTGTTTGAGCGACGGAAATTAAAGTGTTGAAGCTCCAAACATGATAGTCGGCTTCTTGCAGATTTCGAAGCTGTTGTGATGTTTCGAAGATCTGGAAATATTTAACCGTTAGTTCATCCTGAATTTTTGATATGTTATGAAAGAGTCGATGAGGAACAACTTCAATGAAGAACGCATACCGATCTGAACAAGAGAAAATGGAGTTTCGAAGCTCACAACAAATCTGACGGGTTGACAGAAAAATAATAACCAGTCATTCATCATACCTGGATTTCTGGAGTTATACTGCTCCGAGGGATCTCAAATTTGGATATGTTGTAGTTCACGAGCTGAGGAACAACTTCAATGAAGAAAGCATACCGATCTGAACAAGAGAAAATGGAGTTTCGAAGCTCACAACAAATCTGACGGGTTGACAGAAAAATAATAACCAGTCATTCATCATACCTGGATTTCTGGATTTATACTGCTCCAAGGGATCTCAAATTTGGATATGTTGTAGTTAACAAGCTGAGGAACAACTTCAATGAAGAAAGCATGCTGATCTGAGCAAGAGAAAATAGAGTTTCAAAGCTCACAACAAATCTGACGGGTTGACAGACAAATGATAAACAGTCACTCATCATACCTGGATTTCTGGAGTTATACTGCTCCGAGGGACCTCAAATTTGGATATGTTGTAGTTCACAAGTTAAGGAACAACTTCGATGAAGAAAGTATGTTGATCTGAACAAGAGAAAATGGAGTTTCGAAGCTCACAACAAGTCTGACGGATTAACAGAACATTGATGAACAGTTACTCATCATACTTGAATTTCTGAAGTTGTACTACTCCGATGGATCTCAAATTTGGATATGTTGTAGTTCACAAGATAAGGAAAAACTTTTATGAAGACGACTTTGCAATCTGAGCTATAGAGAAAGGTGTTATCTTGCATCCACTCAGGCTGATTAGTGGAAACGAAAAGCAATTCCACCAAAGAAAAGATGAAAAAGAGAGAAAAGCTACTAATTGCACTTGATCTTGTCTAGTCAATAGCATGCAGCATCAAACACACAAAAGTTGGAAATATTTTTAGATAAAGCATATACGAATGTGTGACATCGAAACAAGAATTCGTTACTTTGACAAATTAGTAACACGCGAGACACCTCATTCGGCAACTCTCTTCGCCTGAAGACTTGGGGGACTCCCACCATATGCTACTGCACCTTGATACTCGGCAGTCTCACAACCACTCAGTGACTTGGATTTTTCAAGTCTCCAACCGAGAAGTTTTCCTCACTCGGGAAATTAAGGGAACACTACCTCAAACTACATGCTTCACTCACAAAGCTTCAACAATACAGGTTTCAACAAAAGCAAAAATTCAAAGAACTTTATGAAGAAGGCTTTGGTGTATTTAACACAATATGTTGAAATGAAGCAAAGCTTATTTATTAATATTTTCGATAAGCCACAAATATGTACATATACATGAGTCAAAATAAACAAACAAAAGGGAGCCTTCACAAAGGTTGCTTAGGGGAAGTCTCAGCAGTCGGTAGAGCCCCAGAAAGAGAAAGCACCGGAGGGTGGTTATCCGGAGCCTCAGTACTTGACAAAACCCCAGAAGGAGGAGGCATTGGAGGTTCATCATTTGAAGCTTCATTACCAGGTACAGCCCCAGAGGACGAAGGCAATAAATGCCTTTGGAACAAACCCACAAACCGCTGATGATCAAGTAAAACCTTACCATCAGATTCCTTCATCTGGTCAAGCTTCCTCTTCATGTTTGTAGCATAGTCATGGGCGAGCCGGTGCAACTGCTTATTCTCATGCTTGAGCCCTCTAATCTCCTGTTTGAGACTCATCACTTCAGCAGCCAATGATTCAACTTGGCGGGTTCTAGCAAATAGGCGTTGGGCCATATTAGACACAGAACCTGCACACTGAACACTAAGAGCCAAAGAGTGCTTAACAGCCAACTCATCAGACCGTTTGGAAAGTAGTCTGTTATCTTTGGGAGTGAGAAGGTTCCTGGCCACCACTGCAGCGGTCATATCATTCTTCATCACAGAATCCCCAACGGTAAGAGGACCAGTGGGGGATATGAAGGATGGGCGCCATATGTTGTCTGGAGAAGGCGTGGCTGTCTCTTCTCCAAGGTTCAAGTCAAAACGACGGTCGGAGGGTCCAGACATTTTCAAATGTGTTGAAGAGGGAAGAGGTCAGACAAATCAAGATCTTAGAAGTGCAAGAAATGAGCTTCTACTGGTAGAGATTCAAGTGTGCTGTGGAACTTAATGCCAGCCTCTATAAAAATCTGCACTCGACGGAGCTTCAGAAATCGAAGAGGCGTTTGCTTTCTCAAAAGCTGGACTGCTCAGAGACCACGAGGGCCGATCTCAGAAATCGAAGAGGCGTTTGCTTTCTCAAAAGCTGGGCTGCTCAGAGACCACGAGGGCCGATATCAGAAATCGAAGAAGCACCTGCTTTTTCAGCCTCGTCAGCACCTGTCACATGCACAATCAGCTTTGCGGAAATTACGGGCACTCTGTCGAAGATTTCTGGTGAAGTAGAAAGCACGTGAATCTTACTGATCAATCACCGCTCTCCATATGCACCATCAACTCCTCGGGTACCACATATAACTTTGTCAAAGATCTCTGACAAAGTTTAGGCACGAGAATTTCGAAGTTCCAGCTACCCTACTATTACCCATAAGGGTAAAGGAACAACACCACTGCTTGACAACTGGAAAGTCCCTATGTGTGTCGACCTCCGTGTTTTGCGACAGGACAGGTTGGCAAGAACGTCCAACCTTTACTCACATTCGAGAAAAGACTCCCAACATAATTACTTTCTCAAAAACCGGAGTAGCACCGCTTTCCGAATCTCGAGAGTCAGATCCTCGACGGGATTGCTTGTTCGAAAACCGAAGAGGCACAACTCTCAGAACTTCGAGAGCCAGATTTCCTTAGATAAAGCTTGTCTGTAATCTCCACACGTAATATCAGCTTTCCAGATACCACATACCACTTTTTCAAAGTGCTCTGACAAAATTAAAACACGTGAAGCTGGCAGCTCCCACTACATTGCTGTGACCAAGAAAGGTAAAGGAATAGCATTACTACTTGTTATTGGGAAATCCCTATATACATTGACCTCCCTCCTCAACGGACAGGCAAACCTGCAAAAATGCTCAACCCTTTCTCGCATTCGAAAAGGCACCCTCAACATAACCTCTCGAAATACTCAGCTTTATTTCCCCCCGATAATACCTCAGCAAATAAGCCACACCAAGAACAAGAGTATCTCATATCATCAGGGTCGAAAGCAAGAGTATCCCATATCATGCTTTCTCCCTGTCTTTGTCTTTGTCCTTGTCCACACCTGCAGGACAAGGAGAAAGAGAGCAGTCAGTCGGAACCTGAAATCAAACCTCCAATTTGGAACTGACTGCCTGGAGCCTTTGCCTGGTTGCTTACTTAGCATTGCTCTCGAGTACTCATCCTCAACTGCTGTCAAGGTCACGAATTCCACCGGCAAATACCTCATGACAGTTGATCAGATATTGGCTCTTTACACTGAAGCTGCCAAGCGTGGATGAGTCACTATGAAGGAATGTTCTGAAGGACCATTTAAATGCAAAGGTTGCACACCACTTCTGCCATGCAAAAGATTGAAGCAGAAGGTTCAACGGTGAGCTGAAACAGATCACTACAGCACGACACCTTTCCATACCACATTCATTATTCCGTCAACAGCAAAAGTATCCCATATCATCAAGGTCGAACGTACTCTAGATTTGATGGACTTGTTTTGACCCTCAAATTTTTGAGTCGGCCTTATACTCTGAAGGGCACCAGAAAACCCTCCAGCACAGTTCAAGAATAAGCCTGTGGAAAGTTACTTCTTCAAAAGCAAAAGTATCTCATATCATCTCTTATCCATTTGCTTCTCCTTATCCTGGCAGTTGAATGAGAGACAAGGAGAATGAGAACAATCAACCGGAAGCCGAAGTCAAACCTCTGATCCTGGGTTGCTTACTTGGAAGTTTGACTGCTTACCTTGTCTGTCACCTCTTTCGGCAGATCTCCTAGCTCGGCGACTTGGGGGACTCCTACTATAGGGTTTGTATCACACTTGACTAAGCCCGAAACTACAACTAAGCTTCAAGTGAAATTGATACATTACCTTGTGCGTCAACATCAGCTAAATACACCATTCCCGGATGGAGGAAAGGTACTTCCAGAGAAGGGCAGATGAAGATCAGACCACACTTCGGTACTTAGAAGTTTCGTGATTACTCAAGGGATTGGATCTTGCAAGTCCCCAACCGAGGAGTTTCCCTCACTCGGGAACTTAGGGGAGCACTGTTTGTACCATACTTGACCAATCCCGAAACTACCGAGCACCGGCCAACGCTATACTGTCAAGGACCCAGAAGAGTTCCCCTCCGACCAGGAGGCCAATCACTACTCGACACGTGTCAAGATTAGAAGCCAATCAGAGCGCAGCACGTGTCAACATCAAGAACCAATCATAACATGACACATGTCAATGTGACAAAGCTACAAGTTTTTCTATAAATAGGGGTCATTCCCCCACAATATTGCCTAATGCCATTTATGTTAAATCATTCACAAGAACTCACTAAATTGAGAGCTTGATCCTTTGTACTTGTGTAAGCCCTTCACTACTAATAAGAACTCCTCTACTCCGTGGACGTAGCCAATCTGGGTGAACCACGTACATCCTGTGTTTGCTTCTCTGTCTTTATTCATTTACGTACTTATCCTCACTAGTGACCGAAGCAACCAAGCGAAGGTCATAAAACCTGACACTTTCTGTTGTACCAAAGTCTTCGCTGATTTTGTGCATCAACATAATTAATAATATATATTTTCGGTTCGGTATGGGATTCCCGAAATATCAAGAAGCCAATCCCGAATCCCGTACCAAAATTTCGGGATCGGTTCGGGATAGCATCCCAAAAATTTCGGGAATTTCGGTTTGGGAAATTTTTGGTTTGGGATCGGGATTTTTGGGAATTTTTTCCACCCCTAGGCACAACATGTAAAATTCATAGAAGTTTAGATTTGGAAATGAAGAGGGAAGAATGATCAAACATCAAACAATTAACTTATGTTTTTTGTTATCATGGAATTTGTAAGTATTTGTGCACTTTAAGTTAACAGGGTCAATTTTTATTTTTTTCATGCGACATTTTTACGCTAAGAAGTGGATAAATAAATTAGTTTTGAACTCGTCATTTATGAAATTTAAACCTCATACGTCTTACTCACAAGTAAGAGGAAAGAGGAAAACTACTATACTCAAATATCAAGGACCATTTGATTTGAGCATTTTATAACACTATGCTTGACATACCCCGTCCCGAAGGAGGGCATGCTGGCCGTCACGTGAGAGTGACGTAACCATTTGCACAGTACGGAAGCTTTAAGATACAATTTATAAGTTGATACACCCGAAGGTGAGTCCTAATTTTGTCCAATCTGTCAGAACACCGTCGAATTCCTCGTAGTCACCACACCTTTGTGATTCCTGAACCTGGAGGGGCGCAAAACCAAAATTGAGTGGGTCAGTAAAACAATTCTTTTCCAAATCCAAACATTTCTCAAAACGTTGTAACCCCTCTCCGTAAAACTTGTATACTTTCCCAGAAATGTAAAATATAAATATACATATATATTCTCAATACTTCAATTCATTAACTCAACATTTTTCAGTACAAATATGCCATGCCATGTCGGAATTCAACAGTTAAGTATGAATGCATCAACAATAATTATATCAGGTGCAAGAAGTAATCAACCGGAGGCCCTCTAATAGCCCTGTACGGTTGAACCTAGAGCTCAAAATCTATCACTATCACTCTGCCGGAGTCACCTCTGTGACCTGTACGACATTCTGCTCATAAGTCGAAACCACCTAATGTAGTCTGTACGACTTAATGGTTAATATTACGCTCTAGTGCTTTCTCATCAATCATCTGTGCACATAATCTAAGGTCACCCACCAGTCGAAATCTCACTAACACTCTTCGACTGGCCCGTCGCACCCACTCCGCGTGGACTGTGCGACCAGCATCTACTTGGATCCAAGGCGAGCGTGCGATGCGGTGAATACTATAAGCACTAAACCATGGTGCAGGATTTGAGCTCAATATATATCAACATCATCATAACAGTATTTAAATACTCACCTGATACTCACCTGTGCGTCCGCCGCACCAATTCATACATATGCATCATATATCAATTCATATCATTTCATGCATGGCAATTCGATTCACGTTTTTCATATAATTCTATATACTTTTCGCATACTTCTATGCATGGCATTTCAACTAATATATCTCATATACTTTTATACATTTTCATTTAAAGCATAATTTCATGCATTTTCAATTTCTGGGAAAACGGTAAGTATATATGTATACGGAAAACAAAACTGCCCACTCACAGAATACATCGACGTGTCGAAGGTCCCTGAGCCTCCCTTAGCCATGCCCAACGTCCGTATAATCCTCGCCTATACGAGAAGTAACCAAATTGACGTTATTTAACGCATAATCCCACTCTTAGCTAATAACTCCTCATATATTGCTCAAATTGGGTATATGAATATACCACCATGACCTACACAACCTAAGGATCATCCCCATATTTTTAAAATAATTTTTGGAGTCCTCACGCGCCCCCACGCGCCTGACGTGGCACGGACCTACGCGCCCCCACGCGCGGCCACGTGCCAAGCACACTGACGGTGTCAATTGACGCCGTCAGGAATATTCCGTTAAAACCCCGGAATATTCCGTTAAACTTAACCGGATACCGTTACTGCCGTTAGGAATATTCCGTTAAAATAACGGAATATGCCTTCTTCTTCTCCGGTCGTCCCTCGCCGGACTCCGGTCACCGGAAACTGGGGAATATTTCAAATCCACTATTCTCCTTCGTTTTTCATCCAAATTTCTCGAATTTTACACCAATTTGAAGCCCTAAACATCTACTTTCACGTTGGACTAGTTTTAGGGCCTAAAAACTACGAGATCAAACTTTTCAAAAATTCAAGAAATCGGCCAAACTTACAACTCGTGATCCTGACGTCCAATTCATGCCAACGAAGCACTCCGAGCTTCCTTGGGACTTCCTTAAGCTCACTGTGAGCTTGGTTTCACCTAAAACAAAGCCAATTCAAAGCTCATGAACAGTACACATTCACGGCAACTTTGAAACTAGGGTTTTCCGAAGCAAAACTTACCTGAAATGGATACCATCGTGATCGTGAAGTCTTCAGGGTTCCAATGGTGGTCTTAGATTCGTCGTTGGTATAGATTTAGGGTGGTTTTGTGGTGGTCCGTGTGAGTTCGAAGGAGAGGGAGACAGAGAGAGTGAGAAATCGTGAAGGAGGAGAGAGAAAGACAGTGAACGGGAAATGAGGAGGGTTTTGAGGGATGTGGGGATCCCACGTGGTCCTTTTTCCAATCCCAAAACACCAAACTTTAACATGTTCATGAAATTCTTGGTCTAAGTTTAGACCCTAAAACTAGTTAATATTTCAAATTAACACTAGTTTAAGAACTTTAGGTTAAACTAATGTCACATTTATGCACCTTAATCCCGTTTAAGGGCACTTTAGTAATTTCACGTCCTCGGAAATGAAAAATTCCGGGACGGGCTGTGACAATGCTAGTCATATACGCAACGTTATATGTTTGTAATTTAAATTTGTCTATTATTTGTTATAAAAATCTTTTTATCACCTCTTTGAAAATCAAAATTTGGGCGTGAAACTTTGAAGAAGGGGTTAAGGGGGTGGCTTTGAAGTGGGAGACGTAGGTTTAAAGACAAAAACTCCTCCATTTTTCTTTTTATTTTTTTTTATTTTTTTTAAATAGAATACATGACATTTGAGGTTCATGTAAAAAACTGGAAATTTGAGTAATATGTAATTACTAAATTGCCATGTCTTTTAATTTTGTTTAGGTTTAATGAGAGGGTTATAATAGTATTTTCATGAAGTTACTATTGACAAACAGAGTTCTATTAGGTTAGATGAATTGTCAAATCTAGTTTTGACCAAACACCCGCTCTTTCAAGGGAGGAGAAAAGTCATATGTATTAAGGTGATTAGTCTCAATTTCCTGTGAACGAACCGAAGAAATCCGGCCGAGTCTCGCTTGCTTTCCTTCCCGTACTCCTGCTCTAGGCTTTTACTACATCATATTCATTCTTCAACTGTGTATATTCATGCGTTACATGAAATCACATTTAACGAAGGATGGGATAATTCGTACCAAGTACCAAATACAGACAGACTCAATGAGATCACTGTTATATTTCTACGCAGGAAATGCAAGAGAGCAAGCCATTTGGTTACTTTCAAGGCCTGCAAGAAGCAAGCTTCGGGTCTGGGGCTATCTGGTTCTAAATCTTTCTGTGTGGTGAGCTGAGCTGTACGCAGTTTGTGTATCAACTTAGAATGCCCTCTTTCAAACACAATGCCAGTTCGTGTTTCAACTGGAGCATCTTTCCACGCGCCATCTGCATTTAGTGAGACAATAAGTTAGCTATACCAGATGCCTACGCATTATCCCAAATAAAAAGAGCTAGATGAGATGACAGGCTGATTATTACAAAATGACAATTTTTTTAAGCATCTTAAGTTCTTAACCCAACTACGAAGTCCATGACTCCACAGTCAGTGAATGACACCTGCGGGATTTCTTTTTAGGGTGTTAAGAAGATAAATCCCTGCTAGATGAGAGTCCAAGATTGAGAGGATTTCGTAGGTCCTGTTTTTCTCACGAGGTCTATTGAGTGACACGCACTGAAAAGTGTATACTATGCTGGAAGTGATATAATAGCTAGCTAGATATATACACAAACTATATGCCGCACCAACTTATTGTAAGTTTATAACTTTATAGCTATGTACTTACAACCAAGGCAAAACCAACATGCAACACAGTTACATTATGCAAATAATTGCACGAAACTCCATAATAAATTTGACATAGATAGAAGGAAAACTTGCCTTTTGAGTGACTTGGATTCTTCTTTGGGCATCATTGAATTGGGTCTCAATTGCTTCTTCCACTTGCACGAGAAGCTTTCTGTGTGATGCTTCTGTAAGTGAAACATAATCAAAAGAGTGTACCAGGATTTGGAATGTTGTTTGTTTGCAATGAGAGTACAAACACTTTTAGCTCATCTAAAAAGGCCTTTTACAGTACGGTCTGGGTTCAACATCAATGATTTTTGCTGTATAACATAATGCGGCCATGCAAACGGAGTTCTAGCTGCTTATTTAGTTCATCATTATCATACCAATAAATGCTGGATTTGTGTTGATTTCAACGCATGTAGTCTATATAAGCATAGGATGCATGGAACTTTAATGTATGTAGTCAGCATTCATAGACTCCTGTGACTATGGAGATGTCACCATATTAAACTATCATCGGGAGGCTTGTATATCTATTATTTAGCTTATTGAAAGTATAATTTATCGGCAGAATCATGATTGACATGATATAACACCTATACAAACACATTTCAGTAATGAATTGACACAAGAAGACAATACAAATATAATACATGTAGAGAAGCTGCCATACTTTGCTTATCAACAGTTCCCTTAAACTCTGTCAGGTACACTTCCAGCCCTTCAAGTGTGCTCCTGCATTCCTGAAGATGCTGATTGACTTGTTCCTTGAACTTGTCATAAATCACTTTCAATTGTTCTTGTTGCTCTGCATAAAAAAGGTGGGTTTTCAGGCATAGCTTCAATGAGAAGAAAATCCCAATTCCAGGTGCATGCAGGCTAAACTGATTATATACTTTGTGATTTCCATGAAGCCCTCCCTCCAAGAAGAAAATATGGAGTGTGATTTTCAACAAAAAAAAGTACTCAGTGTAGATTAGGGATTTCCAATATATTAAATGTTAAAAAGCTAGAGCGTCCAATCTAAAAACCAATATAATGTTTGGTGTGAGATTCTTTATTCTCAAAATCACACACCCCCCCCCCCCAAAAAAAAAAAAAAAAAAAAAAAAAAAAACCACCCCCCATGTGCAACCTAATTGGGTCAAACACGTGGTTTATCATATTGGGGTGATGTGGAACATATGTGGCCAAATTGGACAAGATGAATTGTTGTTTTGATACCATGTTAAGCTGGACCACCCAACCAAAACCAGTTACCAATTGATAGGGAGGCCTAGGATTTACATATTACGATGAAAGGCTTAGAACGTTTGATGCTAGACTTCATATTCTCAACAATAAACAATTTAAAACATGTCAACATTAAAACAAGCTAGCTCTGTTTCCTATTATGATATTGGTATATCATATCATCCTATAGCCAAACAAACCACCGCATGACATAGGGGATAACCTATTATGATATTGGTATATCATTTATTCCTATAGCCAAACAAACAACCTCATGAATTAGGGGATAGAAGGAACAAATGCCCCAGTAGAACTTGCAAAATCACCCAATGCAGGCGAGTATTGCCAAAAAGCCAGCAAATTAATTTTCAGGAACTAATCACATGATAGAACACACTAAAGGAAGGGTGAATATGATCGATGATATAAGTGATTACCTAGATACATTTAAATCTAACAATAACTCTTTTCACATATGTCATAAATATCTGTCAGGAGTGTGTACAGTTCAGCTTGATCAAACCACCCTTAAACAGAAAAGTGGAAGGACATAAGTATTTGGAGATGGAAACATATTTTTAAAATTAGTTACTTATAAGATTCAAATAACTCAATCCAAAACATAATAATTATAATAATAATAAACTGAAAATATCAGAAATACAACTTTTACTACCTTCAAACCTTGATTCCAGCCTTTTTCTCTTTGATTTACTGAGGTTTGTGAGCTTTCCTCTGAAAATCATCCAAAACATCTAAGAAATTGTTGAAATTAATAGAGAAACCTCAAACCTGTCAGTTGAAAGTACCTACATGTCTGTTTGAATCTGAGACTCAACGGTTTGCAGCTGCATATGTACCTCCGCAGCAACAGACATTAAAATTTCAGAGGATTTCCTATTAGTTGCTGACCTCATTTTGGCTTTAAGTTTTTCTAATTCCAATGTAAACAATTCAACAGCCCTGAAACATTATCATGTGCCACACATAAATCACAAACGGGTAGCAAGTATAACTGCACCAAATCACATATGACAACACAAAGAACAGAGAGGAGAAAACCTAGCCAGTCCATCCACTAGATTAGGCTCTGAAGGTTCCTCTATCCAGTTATCTTCTTCAGTCCCTGCAACATCAAAATGTTAATGCATATTAAGAGAGGGTGAGGTAGCTGAAACCTTTAAATGAATAAATGTGTTGCTTTGTGGCTGCAGAGCCTGTCCTGTAGAAAGTTGGAATATAGTTTTTCAGCATTACTTATTTCTGGAGGGAATGTATATTTTTCTAAGAAACCTACAGAACAGTTAGATAACTGAAGTGGCTATCATTCTTCCACGGGGCAGGGGAGGGGGAAAGAAACATACGGCAGCTTCATATATCATACAATTTGTTAGGGTAAAATTGGCTATTCCTAAACAAAACGCCTGAGTCTGTAATGTCTTAGACTAGTACATGTTTTCGATTTTATTTACTATAGTCTAAGTTTGTCTCTCGTGCTCTCGATCACAAGAATAGTCAACGTTTCAGAGCATCCACTTCTGTAAGTTTGTCATGCATAAGGATTTCATGTAGTTAGGTTTATCTTGGTTCAAATACAAATACATTTAGTTTTGGCTGCATGTTCTTGAACTTACGAATCGACTGATTTGGTTATATGTTATGGACTAAACTATAGGTTTGTACTTAATGAATCAGTTCACTTTTGTTGCCGTGTTTGTATAGGATGTTAGTTAACATCTAATTAACTTGATAATTTTGCATGTTTATCAAGTTGATAATTACAAGAGTTTTTTTTCTTTTTGTTTTGTTTTAATCCTATCACATGCATATCTATTTTGAATGCATTATCTGATTCACGTTTGGTTTAATTGCATTGATTGGATATGATTGGATATTATATATAGGATTAGATTTTGCCCCTTAAAAGCGGCTGCATATGCATTTAGGTTTTTCCGTATGGTATAAACACTAGCAGCAATGCATTAAACAGACAGAAAATTCATGTGCCGCATGCCCAGGGATAAGTCAGTTTACATTTTCATGAGTCAGAGTATGTCTTCAGTTTGCTTTTACCACATAATGTATCATTTGAAAGCAAACGTTTGTTAGCAGCCCTAAGTGCACCAAGAGTTATTTTCGTTTCAGAAAAATCAGTTTTATTGCCAAGTGTTTTTTAAAGAAAATATTAGTTTTTGTTCACTGATTTTTCATGCGCTTCAATTGAAATCAATTATGAAAATGTGCCTTGTGATTTTCATAATTGGTTGATTTTCAAAATCATTTAATTTCATATATTATGCATGATCGCGTTAGTATCTTGCAAAGTTCGAGGAGACAGTGATTGACGGCCGCGTTAGTGTTGTGTCATTTCCACTCGAAGGCTGAAGAGAGATCGAGTAGCAAAGCGCGGAGACAAAACTGCCTACTAGTATGCATGTCTAGTTGATGAGTTTTGTAAGTCTTTCTGTACTTATTTCTCTTAGTGTTTGTCCTGGCTTGGGAGCCCGAGGATTTTCCCAGTGGTGGGTTTTGCCTTGTTAAATCCTACATCATGTGTGCACTTTTTATTTATCGTTTTAATTGCATATGAGTATGATAGTTTGATAGGTGATGTGAATGTGGATTTAATTTGAGAACTGAAAATTAAATTGAAAATTGAATTGGATTTTTAAATTGGAACCTATTCACCCCCCTCTAGGTTAAACTAGTACCCATCCTAGAACTTTCACAATTAAAATCAATTGTATTCTAAAGGTGCTTAATCAATCAAGCATGCTTAAGTTCAGCAGTTAATTTTGAGAAAAAAATGCATTTATCCTACAATATAGATAAGGGTCTGGGTGAACATACAGTCAAGTCCTTGGATAATAGGAGAACCTTCTCCACAATTCCTCAAGTCCCCCTCTTCAGATGATGATGAAAGAAGGCCATCTTCTGCAGCATTTTCTTCCATATCCGGTGTTGTTTTTCTCAATGGTGAATCCTTGAGTTCCTCTACAGCATCCTGAAGTTCAATAAGGAAAGACAGAAGGCAGAAATAAAATACTAATCAAAGAATGGTATACTGTGAAACTATCTTATCAGAACCATTCAATAACAAAGGATACAGAAGATTTTGCTTGTTCATTATCACAACAATCTTGTTTTGGAGTCCAGAAAGTACTGAAACTTCGAATGTCTCCCACAGTAAATCTCCTCTCTGTTACAGCAGGACTACTAGCATCTACCATTTGGTCTGAGTTTGGGATTGAGGTAGGGGAAGAACTTGATGTGGGTGTTTTAATTCCAAATTTGGGACTCAGATCATCTGCTTCTGGATTAGTAGCTTTCTTCAAGCTTGGATTGCCATTGTCTTCCTGGTAGTCTTTATTTGCTGGAGTGACAAAATCTGCCTTAAATTTCTTGTATTTGAGTGGTGATTGGCAGATTTCCTGCTCTTGAATATTTTTTTCCAGTTCATGATACTCTCTTTTATTCTCATGTTGGCAACCACGAGAATCTCCTATTTTCTTGCCTACAGAACTATTTTGCTTGGCAGGTGATTCTGGCTCACTCCTAATAATCTCTTTTTGAGTCTTAGTTGATTTATCCTTTTCAGGAAGGCAGATCCCATGCGACTCAGTTCTGAAACTTTTGACCCCTGTCTTCTTCCGCATAGACTTTGAGGATCCACCACCAGAAAAGCCATGTAGCTTCCCATCGCAGTCTTGTTCAAAGGAAAATATGTTGTTCTCTTGCTGTTTCAGTTTGTAACCAGAGGATGGACCATTTTTTGTACTTGTCTGCTGTTTTTTGGTTGGACCTCTCTTTCGGCTCAATGAATAAGTCACAGGTCTCCTGACAATATTATCAGGACTTTCAGAATCCATTTCTATAGTATCTGAATTTTGTCGGGGTTTGATAAATGCATCACCCTTGTCATCATACTTTTGCTCTGGTATATGGTTAGGCTTGACAACTGTGGAACCCATTTGATCAAATTCTGGCTGTGGATTTAAATTACTATCACCAACCTCAGGAGGCTGAGATTTGGAATGCTCATCAGGTGAAGAAACAGTTCCCAATACCTCCCAAAGCTTCATTTTGAGAGTTTCGGTTCTCCTGCTTTCTGTTGCATCTGTTTTATCCACTGTCACCTCCTTGTCTGTTGCATCTGTTTTATCAACTGGTGAATCCTTATCCGTCATTACAACTTCCTGTGCAGTCACAAATGTGAAATCCTGAAGTTCCACTGATCCATCCTTCTCTCCCCTCTTTCTGTAGCTAACTCCATCAAAGTTCTGCTTCTTACCATCAGACTGGAAAAAGGAAGTCTGGTTTGCAAAAAACTGAACAGAATTTGTAACCAGTGCATTCCTTGTTCCATCACATTTGGACTGCTTCCCACTACAAGATGGCAAATCAGAAGACTGTTTTGCATGAAGAGGGGGATCTGAAGTACGCATTTTCTGGTGGAATGATGCAGTACTAATCCATGGGGAATTCACCTGCTCTGGATCCCTAGCTTGTTTTATTTTCTTGGCAGCTGTGACATCTTGCTCCTTGCTTATTTCCTCTGTGGTATTGCCTAAATTAGATGTTCCCCTTTCTGCATTTGGCACCACAGGTTCACCTACCTTGGTGACTCCAGACTTTTTCTTGGTTGATGGGTCTACCACAACTCCAATCGATATCTTTCTCGATTGGCTAGATGGATGATTAATGCTTCCAAAACTCCTACAATTGTTTGTTTGGTCCTGAAACGTAATTGGAGAGGGATTAAGCATATAATTTTTTTTTGTTTTCAATATCGACTAAAATTTCCAAGGATTCAAGTTCATTGGGGATCGCAAATCCCAATTCCACTCTACCATCCTGTTTCCTTTATATATATTATAAGATGTATATCCAAAAGATCATCAAGCAAAAGGGGAAAGACATATCAGGTGAAACAACATTTTCAGATTGAGCAACTCAGTCATGCATAACATGCAAATAACTTATTAAAGAAAGTAAAACCAAAATGGCAACATGAACAACTCAGTGACACAGATGTTAAAAATTAATAGATGAGTAATCATGAGTAAACGATAGCATATATATAATGAGCTTCATAAAAGCTTATGCACCAAGTACCAAATAAGACGATGAACATGAAAAAATTAATTGGAAATTTTAAAGAAACTCAGTCGTTAGCTATATAACTAGGACATATTCAAATGTTAGTACTTACATCCCGTAAGTATTGTAGTGAATCCACCTCCATTGTTTGAGAACAAAGAAGCAGCAAAACTGCAGCTGTGACCTGGACAGTAGACTAAGCAATTTAGTTCAAAAAACAAAGAGAGTTGCGTAAGAGGAGGGGCAGGGCAAGGCAGATAGAAAGATAATATTATTTGCTGAGGAAGAAAAAAAAAGTGTGAAATGAATCTAAAAGAAATTCAATATCATGATAATTCATTTCAGACCATACACAGAGAACCAAGATGGATGGGTAACTTTATTACATAGTTTAGGGTTTCAAAGTTTCTAAAGGAGTGTAAAAAGCACGCACAAAAGTAAAGAGGGATTTACTATTTCTTCATGATTTCTTATCCCAAATTCCTAATTAAACATAGTTTGTAGCACCCAAGATAAAGCTAAGGCGGTGAGAACATCGGAGGAGAACCACCCATCTACAATTTCGAATTCGTCAACCAACACGAAAAAAATCAGTAATTGGTAAATAATCACCAAGTAAAGTATTTCATTGGGATTAAACGATGGTGATACGAAATAAACCCTAATTCACCGAAAATTAACTTTCAGGCGCTCACAAGTTCACAACCTTGATGAATTGCAGATTTAGGTTCTGACTCTCAGAGATCACATGACACACCATAGCATACCAAACCAGGAAAATGTACGAATGTGAGAAATTCAAACAATGAAATTAAACAAGTCAAAATCGGAGTTCAAAATCTCATAACCAGAAACTACACGGAAGAAAATGAAAATTAAAAAAAAAAAGTCATAGTAAATAGCCTACTGCTTGTTGAGCGTTGATGATCGATGACCTCCAGCTTTCAATTTTCACAATCCAATTTTTTTGCCGACGGCGAATCAGAGAGAGAGAGACGCGGAACACTGAAAAATGTATGAAAATACACGGCGGGAAATACATGTGAGTTTTTCTCCTGGCGCCTGACCGGCTCTATTTTATTCCAGAGGTGTATTGCGCACTCACTTTAAACTCAGTTGACGATAGTACCCCTGCCCATGATGGATACAGGTCCGTTGGGTTACTTGGGTTTCGATATTGGGCTATCTGTAGCTTCATGGACCAGCTTCTCTATTTTAAATTCTCTCTTTAGAGTTTATCCTTTTCTTACATGCAAAAAAATTTAATTGACCCTATAATATTTTAACTTGTTATATTTATTTGTTGATATATAACTTATATTACTCGAGAAGTGTTGAGATGGGCTCAAATTATTCTTTAGGGATCTCAAGTAAGGCTCGACACAAGCTGGGTTAGGCCTAATTTTGAAGGAACAGAACCGGATCAGAGTTTAAAAGAAACTGGTTGAGTCGGGCCGAGTACATCATATTTCATTACAGGAATCAGACTGAATCTGGCCCGTTTGATCCAGGCGGGGTCCATGGGTCCTTGGTTTATTTTTTTATTTTTTATTTTTATTTTTTTGCGAAACCGCCACAGAAAGGAATGAGGACTCTGTTTTTCAAATCTCCGTCTCCGTCGCCTTCAAACTCTCCCTCCAGAACCACCGCCATGCTGCCTTTGTCGCCGCGCCACAGCTTTTCTAACTCACTAATGGAAGAGAATATCGAAATCGCTGAGGCCATAATCGCCATGCAGCACTTCCTCATCTCCCAAACTACTAACACCGAGAAGCTCATTCGAGCTCAAATCTCATGCAATCCGCCATGAAACGTCTCGAGAAGGAGTTTTACCAGATTATGTCCGCCAATCGGGAGTATTTAGATGCCGAAACGATCTCCAGTCGGTCCTCTAGAGCCTCGACCTGGACCAGCGTATCAGATCAAGATTCCAAGTCGGATGATGAGTCACAAGTCGCCATCAAGTAGGTGAACCACATCTCTTGGGTTGTGATGTCTGATTTGAAATCCATTATTGATTGCATGATCCCATCCGGATATGGCAAAGAGTGCTTGAGAATTTACAACATCATCAGAAAATCGATCCTTGACGAAAGCCTTTACCTTCTCGGCGTTGAGAATACGATGTTCTCACAGGTTCAGAAGATGGATTGGAACATTCTAGAGACAAATATCAAGAACTGGTTAACCCAGCTAGGATTAAGAACTTGAAGAATATGAAGAAGAAGAAGAAAAAGAAGAAGGTTCGGAAAGAGAGAGAGATTGGAGGAGATAGAGAGGCAGCTGAGACTGATAGAGTGAATTTTGAAACCTTGGACTTGGGTAGAAACTAGGGTTGAAACCAACGGTTGAGATTAGATGATAGGTTATTATTCAATCTTGGCCGTTCATTATAATTAGAAACGGGTCAATTCAGGACCCGTTTTTCTAAGTATCTAGACTCAGCCCAACCCGTCCCGCCCTGTTTGTTCTCTAAAATATTAAGAATCGGCCTGTACCAGCCCAGAACCGTAATTACCTGCCCCGACCCGCAGTTCATATACCCATTTGCCCACCCCTAGTCTCGAGCAATGGAATGGAACGAAGCAAAGGATTAAGACTACAAGGTTAGTTAATTCTTTTCACATGTAGAAAATAACAAAAAAATTAGCGATTTTAAAAGTAGTATCAAAAGTCGATAGGTAGTTTTAAATAACAAAATTCAACATAAAGGGTTTTTTTTTCAACAAACAGTATTATCTATACGAAGGAGAAGGAGTGGGCTTAGCCTCGATAGGTAGTTTTAAATAACAAAATTCAACATAAAGGTTTTTTTTTTCAACAAACAGTATTATCTATACGAAGGAGAAGGAATGAGCTTAGCCTCACAATGGGCTAACAATAATATGGTTCAAATTCGCCTTTGGCGAGAGTCGAACCTAAGACCTCTCACTTACAAGTAAAGAAGAATACCACACCGTAGTACTAAGTGGCTCTTTAAAACTTATGTTGAACTGCCACTCAGTACTATGATCTGGTGGTATTCTTATTCACTTGGAAGTAAGAGGTCTTAAGTTCGAATCTTGTAGACGGCGAATTCAATACCAAATTAGGTTGCCCATTGTGTGGCTTAGCCGAACTCCCTCTCCCCTTAGTGTAAAAATATCTCGATGTACTAAAAAAAAACTTATGTTGAATTGCCACTTAGTATCACGGTCTAGTGGTAATCCTCTTCACTTGTAAGTGAGAGGTCTTAGGTTCGATTCTTGCCAAAGATGAATTTAAACCACATTATTGCTAGCCCATTGTGAGGCTAAACTCACATTTTCCCCTTAGTGTAGAATATCGTTTGTAAAGCAATAAATAATCCCAAAATTCCTAGAGGTGACACATGGACTTTTAGCTAAAAAGACAAAACTGCCCTTATTAAATGAGCAGTCATCCCACACGTAGCTTAGCATCTTAAGACATGCAGGCTGCAGACTACGACTACTTAGAGCTCCACTGCCCATGGAAAAAGTCAAAAGTATTTAATAACATGATTATCCCTAAATCCTATTATTAATACTTCCAATTGAAGACAAACTCTATCAAGTAATCTCAATTATATTTAATTAGGATAATTACCTTTATTTCCAAGATATTATTTACACAATATCTTGGGAATATTCTCACCAAATTTAACCTTAATGGTTAGCCGCTCTCCCTATAAACACCCCATTTCTCCACACAAAAATTGGACGTCTTTTCTACATACAGAAAGACCCTAAACACTTCCATCTTTTTAGAGAAAGCCTAAATACTTCCCTTTTTTCTACATACAGAAAAACCATGATGTCCCCCCACTCATCGTAAGCCTATAAGGCTTTTGGTCTTTGACCAAAGGTGTTGACTGTTTTGCAGCCAAAATTTACATCGACAAATTTGTGCTTTCATTAAGAGTTTGATTCAAACACTCGAAAAAGACTCTCACATTCAACGTTTCTTCGTTCATTCGTAGATTTTCCCACACTTACCTTTCTATAGAATTTTCTTATAAATTTTTAGAATTACCCTGAGGAAGAGATATGATGACAGGAAATTCAAAAACCAGGACGAACGGAACCTTCTACGTTCAAGGATACGGACCAGACAATGAGGGTCGCAACATGGCTTCATGTCATCGCTCGTCGAGGCTTACCACGGCAAGAGTCACACCATTACCATCTAGGACACCAATCATGGCTATGCTAAAAACAGCGCATGGAGCATCCCTGCCCACGATGAAGAAACTGCGGAGCAGCAAACCAACGATGTAGCAGCACTAGCCTAGCAGGCTATGGCTCAACTAGCAGCAGTAGTCCAAAGCACTGCTGACGTAGTAATAGTCCTAAGTTGAACGAATGATTAACGCCCGTGTACCCAGCAGGCAGCCCCGCGCCCACGTACACTGCTTGCAATCCAGCCCACCTAAGCAACCCAAATTGGTCCAAGACCAGTTCAATCGTTCTGACTTCAGATTTCTGGATCGACATTTGAACCGGGGGTATTATTACCCTGTTTTCCTACAAATTTGATCGATCCCAACTAAAATCTAACACCCGGATTCCTCTACACTTTCACCACTCAAGGAGACGCATACCGTCCAAGCTCTTCCACTCCAAATGATGAACAACACTTGTCTCAACAGGTCCTAGAGTTGACAAGCACCATCGCGCAACAAATAACCTTGGTGAATCAATTCTTACAACACATTGAAATGTAACGTGCCCCAAACGAAGTGTCCCGAAGCAAGACAAGGGCAAACGGAGTCCCGGTAAGCAGCCATTCGACCAACCACGAACCGAGCAATCTGGCAACTTACACTCTTGTCTAGGCCCTCAAGATAACGTAGACTCCTGTCTTAGAGCACGGATGAGCATGCACTCCCGGTTAGGCCCACGGGCAAGTATACATTCACAGTTGAGGCCACACTTTGATAACCAACATGGACAACCTTCTAAGCGAATTGTTCATTCCTGACTAGGCCCGCAAGGAGCATCATCCACCTCATATCGGAGTAAGTAGCATGACGGACGGAGATAAATAGTCACTCAATATTGCTTAGGTTCAACTGGTAGCATGCTCTCAGCGTAACCACGAGCAGCTTACTCGCCTACCAAGAACGAACCGCGTGCACCGCAGTCACAACATAGACGAGCCAGAAACCCCACTACCCCCAACAGAGGTAAATTCAAAAGGAAGTAAAGAGGCTCATAACTGAGCGACTGTGCGAATTCCAAAGCATTGAAACCATTGATGAGGCATTTCGACTAGATGTTAACACCATAAACATGTCACCTTTCATAAACAAGATCGAGTAGATAGAGCTGCCACACAAGTTTAACATGCCACACTTCACCTCTTTCAAGGGAGATGAAGACCTGGAGAGGTACAAAAAGGCACTACCACATCACCATGATCTTTAATCGGAGCAACGACACGTTTATGTGCAAAATATTTGCCACCACTCTACAAGGTGAAACACATAATTGGTTCCAGACCCTGCCATCATGGCCCATCCAGAGTTTCAACGAGCTTTCTTTGGTTTTCACTAAAGAATACTCATCATACCGCTCAATTAAAAAGAAGTCCAACCACTTGTTCAACATCAAGAAAAACCCAAAAGAGTCGTTTAGCGACTATGTGAAGAGGCTTAAGGCGGAGAAAGTAAAGATAGTCGGCTGTAATGATTAGATTGCTAGCACAAACTTTTAGAAATGACTACTAGCAGACCACCTACTATTCATCGAACTTATCATGGAAGAAGATTTGACTCTGGTAAACTAATTCACTATGGCAGAGAATCATGCACTTAAGGACGAAGTTCGATAAGCAAACAAGACACCTAAGCAGCCTTAGAAGGAGTCGGAAATAGCCCAGAAAAAGGTAGACAAAAAGTAGTTCAATGACACGAGCAAGTAGGGAGCCAAGTGCAGAGACCGTTCCTCGATCACTAAGAACTACACCAAGTCCTCTGCAACCTCAAGAGCAAACCTTGGATCAAGCTGCCCAGATAGACGAAGGGATACACTTTCAAGTTGGATTGCACCAAATACTACGCATTCCACCAAGGTCCCGGTGACACGATCGATAACTGCTATACCTGGAAAGATTACCTATAGAAACTATTGAAGGATAGTAAATGTGACAGATATCTAGACAAACCAGCTGCGCAGCCTAGGAGGAATATAGACACAGACGAAGAGCCATCTGCCAAGACGATTTGAATGAATGACATCTTCACTGAATCCGAGCACTTGGAGGCCACCAATAAGTCTAAGAAAAGGAAAATCTAGTAGGCCATATCGATCTCACAAGACCAGCAGCCGACGTCAACCCTGAACCTATCGTCGGCTTCATCGAGCAAAATGTTAAAGGTTTAGGCTTCCCACACGACAATGTTTTGGTTATATCTGTTCAACAAGCCTATGCCATAGTTAATAGAATGATGATGGACAACGGCATCGTAGTACTCTAACTTTCAGTCATTCCGCAGATGGGCTTGGAAACACGATGATATGCCGAACAGATTTACTCACAGGATTCAATGGTCACACATCGACTGCTATTGGCAAAATAACAATCGACGTGAAAACTCCCCCAATGGCCTCAAATAGACATTCACAATAGTTAGTGACTTATGTTCGTATAATGGGATTCTAGGTCGGCACTAGCTAGTAAGACTAGGTGCAGTAACCTCTGTCGACTACCAAAAAATCTGATTCCGCATCCTAGAAAGAAGAGTCAGAAAGATCAAGTTAAGATAGGCCGCATCCTGACGATGCATTGTACAAGTTTTGAATGAGTGGAAAAAAGAAGTTTTCTACCTAGTAAAGGTTACTGAGGTACAGAAAGACGACTCTACCTCAACTAAATAGCAATAATAGCAAGTAGGTCAAGAAGATGCCGAGCATATTTTGCTTGACCCTAAGTAGTGGTCTGACCATATCAACAACTTGGCTGAGGCGTTCAACATCCTTAATGAGTACAAGACGAAGTCCAACCCCGCTAAATGCACATATGAGGTCGACGAGCAATCTTGGATATGAAGTCCCCTACTACTCTGAAAAGAGTATCAAAGTTTGACCAGGCGATTAGCCGCACTCAATTATTTCCCGTTGCGATCCACTGCTTTGATGTAAACTTTTTCAAAACAATTGAGAAGATGCAGCAAGATAATGAGTGCGATGAAGCATTTAAGGACTTGAAGATGTACCTGACATCACATCCCTACTATCGACAATAGAGCACGACCTCATGTTACGCGTAACACAGCACTAGTTTCACGGCTCATTGCATTTATCTTGCACCATAGCTCTCAACCGTGAAAATCATACTTCGTGGCTCCCCACCACGCTGACTCAAGCTCTGCAGCTCACCATTGCACCGATAATTATGTCTGCGGTCTCTAGACTTTAAGACATCCAACAACGGAGCTGAATACAAGGCTTTACCAGCAGGCATTCAAAGCAAAAGACTTAGTAATGAAAAAGCTCGCAATCCATTCCAATTCTCAACTAATCACTAGCCAAGCTACTGAAGAGTATGCAGCCAAACATCCAAGGATGGCCCAGCACCTCAAGAAGGTGTGATAGTAGCTCACAACATTTCACGCCTACACCTTCACTAAGGTTCCACGAGAAGAAAAATCTTACGTAGATGCGCTAACAAGGCCTAGGCTTCATCCTTGATCATCAATTCAGACGTTTTATTCCGGTCGAGCACTTGGGAAAAACCGAGTATAGAAATAGAACCAGCAGTCGAGGTGTTACAAGTTAGTACAACTCTGATCTGGCAATACCTTATTGTAGACTATTTGTCCAATGAGACACTTCCTGCAGACATATTGAAGTCTAGAAAGTTCCAAACAAAAGCAGCACACTACTACACGTGGAACGACATGCTCATTCGAAGATCTTTCACTGGACCACGTCTCCGTTGCCTAGCATCTCTCGACAACCTAAAGTTTTTAAGCTCAATCCATGAATGCGTTTGTGAAACTACTTAAGAGGTCGCTCTTTAGCGTAGAAGGCTCTCAACACAGGCTACTGATGACCAAAAATGCACCAAGACGTTAAGGAACGCCGGTACCAGCACTACCTACCAACGAACTACACCCACAGACGAATTCTAGGCCGTTCATGTAGTGGGCAATCGACACGGTAGGGCCAATGTCACCCCCTTCTAGGGGTAGATGCATGATGATTATGGCAACTGACTTTTCACCAAAGAGGTGCAAGCAAGCCCATGATAACCATAACTTCGATAGACATATAGCGCTTCATATAAAGGAACATTACCTGCCCATTCTGCCCATTAAATCATGCTTTTCATGTATGCATTTCTAATAGTAAAATATGCATTTTAGAAGGGGTCCACTCACCTTACACTGTTGGCAAAGAGTCGTGCAAACAAGAGAGGATGAAAATGCCATAAACAAATGCACCTAAACACATAAATAGTCCAATTAATGAAACTTTATCATAACAATTGAATTTCGGGAAATAGACATCATAAACGGATTCAAGACGTCAAAAAACATAAGGGGGGACCTCGGGACCCTTACGTGCCACCGCACACGCCGCCACGAAGTGGCGGCCCAGACGGCCACGTGCTGCCACTCGCCATTTTGGGTCGTCAAAAAAGTTGCTGGCACCGAGGTGGACGGCGGGGGAGTATAGTACCTTTGGTGGAGACGTGTGTGCTCCACGCATTGGCCAAGACCTGCGCTCAAGTGCACCTACGTATGGACCCACGCATGGCCTGGGTTCTGGGTTGGTGTTTAGGTTTGGGTTATGTAGTTGGGTTGAAAGCTGGGCCAAAAGGTTTTAAGTTTGGGCTTGAAAATTGGGCTGGATTCCATGGCCCAAATCTTTGGGCCAGACTAGGGTTATGGGTTTGGGTTTAGGGCTATAAGGTCGGGTCGACCCGATTTTCAGACTAGTTCTCATGAAGATGAAAGCCGGAGCTTCCTAAGCTTTAATCAACCTCGAACCTCGACTACAACCTACGATCTACCCACCAAATTAAAGACAAATTATAGTAGATTAGGTTTCCTTGGAGCTTCCCAAGTAGTGGCCGGAGTTGGTCGAAAATTGGCTCGCAAGCCGTCAGGTTTCACCGGAAAACTAGAAAGGAGAAGAACACGTATGAACAGAGTTAAAACCTAAGGTTTTTCAGCTAAAAAAAAACTTAGGTTCCCAGAAACTCTCACTAGAGATGAAGATACAACCTAAATGTAACAAACTCACATCGGTTCGTTAAGTTCTGAGTTAAGCCGTTGAAGGAAGTTGTTGTTTCATCGAGTAAGCCCAGTTGCAAAGTTGACAGGGACAAGAGGGAGCAAACGGAGTGACGATCTAGCTATGATGTTGATGACAGTTCGTGTATGTGTGTGTGTGTGTGTGTTGTCTTCAGAGAAGAAAAAAAGCACCGAGAGTGTGAAGAGGAGAAGGAAATAGAGGACTCATGAGGAGAGGAAGAGGGAGAAAGAGAATGAGTAATGGACCGGGGGACAAAATCAAAGGGTGGGCCCTCTTAGGCACACCAATTAAGGCTATAAAGCAACATTTAAAACAAATATCCCACAACCAAAATGAAATTACCAAATTACCCTTCCAATTTATCAAATCCAGGACGGGTTGTTACAATGTTGGTGCAAAGAAAAGACATAGTACAAAGGAGAACGAATGAGAGGCTATTGCTGGTGAGGATTTATTGGTGAGGCTACTGTTGGCGAACGAAGGAGAAGACGGGACTAACAGTCCTATCATTTTTGGGGGGACTGGCTAAGACCTTCTAGCGAAGGTGCTAGTCCTCACGAGTCCCATTAAACTTAGTCCCTCTCTGCAACAAACATAGGACTTCACTAATCACTAGTCCAATCCAGTCAAATGAAGGTTAGTGATGCCAAACAAACACACCTTTAGGGTTTTAGAAGCTCCGTCAAACTAATAGACTTTTTTATGTAAGTTAAGGGCAATGATCAAGTGCAAGTTTTGTAAAATTTAGATACTTAAATTAATAGATTTTTAGTTTTTGAACTAAATTTAAACTAAACCTGAATGTTAGGAGACAAACTCTAAATTTTACTAGAATGAAATGTCACATTTGATGTCACTCACATGACAATCATTTGTCATGTATGTTTCAGTTATGAAGTGATTGAAAAACTAGTAAAAATGGGTGGGCATTGTTGCAACTCAATTGCATAGTATTATAACATTGTATAACATAATATAGGGAGCTGTTATTGGCACTCCCAAAATCTCAATCTACACTCATTCTATATTTTTTATTTATTTATTTTAATTCTTTTAATGTGATTTCCGATTTTACCCCTATATTACTTTTAGTGTCTACAATCTTGAAAACCTCATTAAGTATGATGACATAAATATGGGTAAATATTTATAGGGAGTTGTAAAGACCTTTTGTTCTCTAGAAGCAAGTAATTTTTTACTCTCGAGTTTGAGCATATATGCAAAAGACTCTAGCTCTATACAGAATCGGTGGCTACTTTATCAAGTCAGCCATTTCTTCATGCTCAGACTTTTTCCCTCTTAGTCTGAGCAAAATTCTTCATTTTTTGGGTAATTCATGGATGAACAACAATATGTGGACCCGATACTACTGGAAAGTTTTGACGAAATTTAAAATGGTGAAATGGAAAAAGTGTCAGACTTGAGTAATTCTTTTAACTCTCTTGAATCAAATTTTCATGTTATGTCTTCTCATGACTTTTTTTTTCTTTTTATTTACTCGTTTAATTATTTTTAGTATTATAGGTGTTTCATTATGAGTTTGAACATATTTGTATTTCAATCTCAATAACATGAATTAGATATTCAATTTCATGGATTAGAATTGGGGTTTTCTAGTAGACAAATTTATTTATTGGTGCAATGCAATTTCGTGAATAAGTTTTTTTGTTGCTACCTGTGGATGCAAATTTCTTCCTCCTTGATCTTGGACAATTTTGCACCTACAAAACAATTAACACCTTAGGTTAAGGCCAAGAGCCTCACGCACCCACGATGAATGGGGGGGGGGCTTTGGCCGAAGAACCTCCGATGCCAAAGTTAGAATTTAGAGAGAAAGAGTGTTTGGAGAATTTTGGGATTTTTGCCAAAGTGTTGGAATGAATATTTGGTGAAAATATGAGCCTATTTTATAGGGCTAGGTTGGTTTAGGTTTTATTTTGGTTTAATTAGCCAATTAATTGGCTAATTAAACATAAAAAGAAATATTTTTGTGGTTATGGAATTAATTGGACTAATAAAAAGGAAGAAATGGTGAAAAAAAGGTAGAAAAAGTGATGGATTAGGTTTTGAATGGGGATAGCCGGCCATGTGGTGTTTTAGGGTTGAATTGGATGTATTTTGTGGTTATTTGGATACAATGGATGGTTTAATTGACAATTAATGGGTTAATTAGGTAATAAACCCATTAATTAGCCAATTAACATAATTTAAAAGGAATGTGTTTGGGAATTACCTTGTAGAAAGGATTTGATGAGATGGACTTTGAATTGTTACCTATTTTGGGCACTTCTGTCTTGGTTGAAAGAGGGATGCCCACTGCATGCGCGTAGGAACCTCGTTGTACTGCAAGGGTATTTTTGTCATTTTTGTCCAAAAATTCACGTGTCGCCTTGTGAATATTTTTGGCTCCACAAATGCCCCCACACCTGTTGAGCTGCTCGCAGAAAAAGGCAGCAGGTGTAGAGATCTTCTTGCTTTAGGAAACTTATGACTGCTTCCTATTTTGATGTAGATTCTCTCTTTAATAGGAAATTAGATCCTTCTAGGAAAGGGAAATAAATTTCTCTCAAAGCCTATTTAAGTCCACCTTAAGTGGGTTATTAAATCAACTTTGGAGAGCGATTTATTCTACCCTACAAGAGAGAGATAGCTTAGAGGATATTTGTTCCCCCTCCTCTAGGAATCTTCTACATCTTGCCCGTGCAAATGACCGGCTTTCGTTGCTTTCTTCGTCTTTTTCGTTCCGCACTGAGGTAAGAAAAAATTAATTTTCCTTGTCTTCTTCTTGGATGGTGCTACCTTGGGGCAGCCGTCGGGGTGGTGCGGCACGTCGGCTGGCATGGGCCAGGAGTCGGCTCGGCATGGGCCGATGAGGTATTGTGGCAGGGACCACTGCTTTAAGCCGCTCGACTTGGCTAGAACCAATGGGAGCTTGTATGGCTGGGGCCACAGACTGTGGCGTTGTGGCGCAGTGCTAGGCGAGTCACATGGCTCATGTCTTTTTGGGCTTTTGGACATGACGCGAGCTAGGCAGGTGATTGAGAGAAATGAAGAGGTTGCGGGCCTCATGAACTGCTGGAATGTTGGGTTGAACTCCCCTGCTGGGTAGCATGAATGGCGTTGGCTACTTTAACTCTCTTCGTTAGGAGAAACGTGGGTTGCTCCCAAAATAAGAGGTGAATAGGATCAAGACGGATGCATTGGCTCGTCCAATCATCGTTGTGGATCCTGCTGCAAGTGAAGGTGGGAAAATGGATCTTCCCTGCCTGCTCAAGAGATGCCGGCTGAGAAAAAACCAAAGACTTCTTTCGCTGCTTATGCAAAGGATGAAAAGTTGATTGCTGCTTATAATCAACTGATCCACTTCAAGAGAATCGTCGATAGGCTTGAACCCCAAGTGTTGGAACTTCAAGGTGTACTGAAGATCAACGAAAGTTTGAAGAAAGAAGTGGATGAGCTGCAGCACGTCCATGTTGGTATTGGTGAAGTAGTTGGAGAAGTTGGTGCCCAGGCTAGAGCAATCGGGGGTGATGCCGCTGCTAAGAGCTTCGCGGCTGCTGAAAGTGTGGCGACCGAATAGTCGTGGGATGTCCAGGCTGCTAAAGTGTAGTTATCTAGGTAGCCTTTAAGATTTTCTTTGTTTTTCCTTGTAGCTTTTGTTTTACTTGAACTCCTTCGGCCTTTACTAGTCGTTTATAAACATGTTTTCCTTAGTTTTTCTTCATTTTTGCTTCTTTTGTTCATGCCCTAACCTTTAGACTTGATAGACCCGTGGCAAGCATGCTACTTTTTTTATAAGCAGACAAGCTCGTGTAGCTTATGCAGCCGTAGGTGTTGGTGTAGAACTTTGCAAAGTTGTTAGCCATTGGGTTGGTAGCCGGATGCCTTACTTACAGAAGCAAACAAGTCCGCGTAACCACTAGGCTGTTAACCTTGACTTTCTCCAATTTCGTAGGTTGCGTAGCAAGTATCACAACACTTTAGGACTTGGTGTAGGTTGTTCCGCGCTTGGCAGAGGTGAAGCTTATCGACTACGTAGCAGGTCGGCAGTGGATAAAGCTTCGTATATGCGTGCTAGCTTGTTTAACCTTTCACAAGAATATGCGATTGTATAAGTCGAGTGCGGCTTTACTGCTCGAAGGGCAAGCCGTAGGCAGTCTTCCAGAATCCGTAGGTTACCTTAGTGCACTCGGTAGCAGCTTTAGGATTCCATGGCAGCTGTCCATCGGATGTACTGCGTAATGTGCCCTCTTCGTCTCTAGGGCCCGGTTCCCCACGGATTAGGCCAAGAGACCCAAAATCCTTCGGTTAGATAAGCCTTGAAAAAGACCATTGTGGCTACTTCTAGGAATCCCGGCGCAAGACATCGTGCATCTAGTTATACTAGGGCAGCCCGGCTCATCCACGTCTGGATATTCGGAGTGTAGAGTTTATCCTCCCGTTCTTAGAGAGCTGGCCCATGTGGTGTCGGGGAATTGGTTTACCCTCTCGCGTTGGAGAGCAATTAGTTTACCCTCTCGCACTGGAGAGCATGGTTGGTCCCTCGGGGGGTGCAATTCTTGCGGTAAGTCCCTAAGAATGGCGCGGTCTTTTTTTTGAAATGCAGGAGTGATCAGTTGTTGTAAGCATGCAGCCAAGCCAAGTCATGATTACTTCTGAATTCCTTATTGAAAAACAAGTTAAATGAATGAGAACTTAGATATAAGGTAAGAACTGCATAACAACTGGATAATCCTCGGCTGGTGAGGTAGTGCCCGTCGAGCTGCTTGAGTCTTCGGGTTTTGATGTAGCGAGAGGTCACACATGGTACTTCCTCAAATTGTAGGCGTTCCACTGTTTTTTGATCTTTTTGTCGTTTTATGGTGGCGAGGGTGTAATTGTTCTTGCCACCTACTTTGCTGATCTTGTACGGACTTTCCCAGATGAGATCTATATTTTTAGAGCCTTTTCTGCTAGCAGTGATGAAGATTTTTCTTATGACCAGATCTCCAGGCTGGAACTGCCGGATCTTGGCTCTTTTGTTGTAGTTGGAGAGGAGCTGATGCTGGTAGGCTGCAATGCGAGTGATAGTCTGTTCGCGCCTCTCTTCTGCCAGATCTAAGCTTGTGGCCATCTCTTTTCGGTTGCTCGTCTTTTGGTTGTGCGATATGCCCATAGACATCCTTGGAGTTCGTCTGGCCATTTTCTTTTCTTATTGGTAGGGGATTTCTTGTGGCAGTCGAGGATCATCTTAGTGGATGCTTTGGCCCACCTATTGCCTTGAGGATATCTTGGCGTAGACATGCGCTGCTTGATGCCATATTTTTGGAAGAACTTCGCCAAATCTTTGCCCACGAATTGCGGGCCGTTGTTGGTGATGATGGATTAAGGATGCCAAATCGGCAAATGATACTCCTTCATATGAAGCGCTCTATGTCTGTCTAAACCATGATCGTCATGGGCTTTGCTTCTACTTATTTGGTGAAGTAGTCGGTTGCCACGATCATCATGATTTTGCCCCTGGTAGTCTGACTGGTGATTAGCTAGGACTCCGAATGAATGGAAAGTTTTTTCACCACCAAGTCTTTTGTCATTCGAATGCCTGCTAGTGGGGCTTCGTACTCTGCTTCGTTGTTAGATGCTTTGAAGCTTGGAGTGATCGCCTGTTTAAGCATTGAAACGTCTGGGGTGGCAAGAACCACGGCTGCTCACGAGCCTTCGTAGTTGGATGCGTCATCGACATGCAAACGCCAGAAATCTCCATTGAGGGAGCAGGTGTGGCTAAAGTGTGCTCGGCTGCCTTCGGGGCGTTATTAAGCCAAGTTGTTGCGTTCGTCAGAAAACTTTGCATCTGCCAAGGTCTACGCCTTTATCGTCGCCGGTTTGGATTCGGCGGAATAGTGCATCATGATGATGACTGCTTGCGTTTGAAGGTAAAATTTAAGTCTGATGTGAGGTGGATGATGTTCCTTGTGGGCTTAGCCACGAATGGACACTTTGTTCGGAAGGTTGCTCATGTTAACTATCGGAGTATGACCCTAACTGTGAATGTATGCTCATCCGTGGGCCTAGTCAAGAGTGCATGCTCATCCGCGCGCTAAGACGGGAATGTACACTGCCTAAACGTTCTGCTCGTGGCTGGTCGAGTGGCTGCTTGCCGGGACACTGTTGGAAATGTATGTCTACCCTTGTCCTACTTCGGGATACCTTATCCAGGGCACGTTGGATCCCGATGCGTTGCAAAAGTTGATTCACTAAGGTTGTCTGTTGTGCAAGGGTGCTCGTCAACTCTATGACTTGTCGAGACAAGTGTTGTTCGCCATTTGGATTGGAAGAGCTTGGAAGGAATGTGCCTCATTGGGCAATGGAAGGGTGGTAGACTCCGGGCGTGAGATTTGAGTTGGGAAATGTCAAATCCGTGAAAAAGTATGGTGAGAATGCCCCCGGCTCGATGGTAGGTCCGAATGGTTGAGATAGTCTTGGGCCGACTTGGGCTGCTTGGAAAACCACGGGAGCAGGCTGGGCCGTGAGAGTGGGCTGCTCGATTGGAGCTGGCTGGGCCACTAAAGTGAGCTGCTCGTCGGGAGAAGGCTGGGTCACGAGAGCATGTTGCTCGGCAGGAGCAGGTTGGGCCGTGAGAGTGGGCTGCTCGACGGGAGCAAGCTGGGCCACGGGAGTGTGCTGCTCGACGGAAGCAGGTTGGACCACGGGAGTAGGCTGTTCGTCGGGAGCAGGCTGGGTCACGAGAGCAGGCTGCTTAGCAGGAGCAGGCTGGGCCACATGAGTAGGCTGCTCGACGGAAGCAGGCTGGACCACGGGAGTGGGCTGCTCTTCGGGAGCAGGCTGGGTCACGAGAGTAGGCTGTTTGGCAGGAGTAGGCTGGGCCACGGGAGTGGGTTGCTCGACGGAAGCAGGCTGGGCCAAGGGAGTGGGCTGCTCGACGGAAGCAGGCTGGACCACGGGAGTGGGCTACTCATCAGGAGCAGGCTGGGTCACGAGAGCAGGTTGCTTGGCAGGAGCAGGCTGGGCTACGAGAGCAGGTTGCTTGGCGGGAGCAGGTTGCTTGGCGGGAGCAGGCTGCTTAGTATATGATGCATGCGAATGCGAGGCTTGAGCTTAGGCCCGTGCAAACTTAGATGGCACAACTTGGGCCGTGGCCTTGGTGCCGTAAGCCTTGGATGGCACGGCTCGAGTCGTGGTGAAGGCACCATGGACCTCGCCACGGGTGGCTACTCCGTGGTGGTTCCCATGGTGGAAACTCGTGGTGGTGGTGCTGCTCCACTTATTGTCGCTTTTAGCCTCACGGATCTCCGCAATCCCATTTCTTGAACATTAGAATTTTCACTTGTGGAATTTTCTAAATTTCTAGCCATTATATTTTGCTTATACGTTTTATCAAAGAACCTTTGCACGTAAAAAATTCTAATAATAAGAACGTATGAAAAATATTCAAATGGACTAGAAAATAAAGAAAAAACCTTTTTGTGCGAGAGTCTTCTACGAGTATGGATTTCAACTTTCAATGAAAGCACCAATTTGTGGATGCAAATTTCTTCCTCCTTGATCTTGGACAATTTTGCACCTACAAAACAATTAACACCTTAGGTTAAGGCCTAGAGCCTCACGCGCCCACGATGAATGGAGGGGGGCTTTGACCGAAGAACCTCCGATGCCAAAGTTAGAATTTAGAGAGAAAGAGTGTTTGGAGAATTTTGGGATTTTTGCCAAAGTGTTGGAATGAATATTTGGTGAAAATATGAGCCTATTTATAGGGCTAGGTTGGTTTAGGTTTTATTTTGGTTTAATTAGCCAATTAATTGGCTAATTAAACATAAAAGGAAATATTTTTGTGGTTATGGAATTAATTGGACTAATAAAAAGGAAGAAATGGTGAAAAAAGGTAGAAAAAGTGATGGATTAGGTTTTGAATGGGGATAGCCGGCCATGTGGTGTTTTAGGGTTGAATTGGATGTATTTTGTGGTTATTTGGATATAATGGATGGTTTAATTGACAATTAATGGGTTAATTAGGTAATAAACCCATTAATTAGCCAATTAACATAATTTAAAAGGAATGTGTTTGGGAATTACCTTGTAGAAAGGATTTGATGAGATGGACTTTGAATTGTTACCTATTTTGGGCACTTCTGTCTTGGTTGAAAGAGGGTTGCCCGCTGCTTGCGCATAGGAACCTCGTTGTAGTGCAAGGGTATTTTTGTCCTTTTTGTCCAAAAATTCACGTGTCGCCTTGTGAATATTTTTGGCTCCACACTACCCTTTGAATGCTTGTTTTTTTTTACCCTAATTTGCTTTTCATGCAATGAGTTCTACCCCCTTATCAATTGACTTCTCATTCAACCAACTTCTTTTGTTTTATTAACTAGTATGATAGCTTCCATTGTTAGTAAGTTACTGTATATTGTGTTAAAATGAATGGTTCATATAGTCAAGTAGAGATCAGTGAACATGACACAATGATCTCTTTGACTGAAAAGAACTTTAAAAGTCGGGAAGACCTCCTTGGTATTGTTCATGAAATTGCATTAAAGCAAGGGTATGCAACTGTTACTCGGAGATCGAAGGTTGATAAATATGTTATCATTGGTTGTGATAGAGGTGGTAATTATCGAAATACCAATCTTTCGTTAGAGAACAAGAAAAGGAAAACAACATCTCAATTAATAAATTGTCTTTTTGAAATTTGGGGAAAGAAGAAACAAGAAGGATTTTGGAAGGTGGACATAAAAAATTTGTCACATAACCATGATCCTTCAGCTGACGTGTCTAGACATCTCTATTGTTGTCGGTTTTCAGAAGACGAAATCTTTCGCATTAAACAAATGACTATGGCTGGTATACCACCTTGTTAGATTCCTTCTTCACTTTGTCAAAGTAATCCTAATCTTCAAGCAATTTCTCAAAGTTTCTATAATGAAAGGTATCAGATTATGAAGCAAAGTTTAGGAGGACATATGGTTGTTCAAGCCTTGTTGGACGAACTTGGTCAAGGTGGTTTCACTTATAACATTGAGTATGATCAGAATGGTCATTTGACCCATTTGTTCTTTGCCCATCCCATTTCAATTGCACTGACTAAGAGCTACTCAAATGTTTTTGTGATGGATTGCACCTATAAGACTAATAAGTACAAGATGCCATTGTTGGATATCATTAGGGTCTCAAGTTTCAACACATCATTTTATTCTTGTTTTGCCTTCATTCAAAAGGAGGAGGAAGAGGATTATGTATGGTCGCTAACAATGTTTAGTAAACTCCTGGGAATTGATAATCATCCAGTAGTGATTATATTAGATAGGGAATTGGTGTTGATGAAAGCTATAGAAAGTGTCTTCCCTAGAACTACAAATATTTTATGTGTCTGGCATATTGAGAAAAATATTCTTACAAATTGTAAATCTCATTTTGAAAACGAAGATGATTGGGTTAATTTCATATCCACTTTGACTAGTTTAATACAGTATCTTGATGAATCATCATTCAACAAAGCTTGGAATTGTTTTGAAGTAAAATACAAGGACAAGTACAATAATTCTATTCTTAAATATATTACAGCTACATGGCTACCTTTCAAAGAAAAATTTGTAAGTGCATGGACTGAGCAGGTTATGCACTTTGGTAATCGTGTTAGTTCAAGAGCACAAGGTGCACATGCAATGTTAAAAAAGTATCTTCAAGTTTCAACTGGAGGCCTTCGTGAGGTGTAAGAAAAGATTTGTCTTGCTATTGAAAATCAATTTCAAGAAATCAAAGTTTGACTCTTAAGTGAGAAGATTCATGTGTCACATAGACTTCGAATTCCCTTCTTTAAAGAACTTGTTACTCATGTATCTATGTTTGCACTGGATGAGTTACATAAGCAATATGGATTAGCAAAATCCACTGATGTTTTATTTCAATGTAAAAGCCATTTTTTTTAAAACAATGGGCCTTCCTTGTGCACATATGATTAGAGAAATGAGAAGTGAATTGCAATTGAAGGAAGTAAATGAGCAACGGAGGATTGATACAAGATCGTTTAGTGATGTTTGTGATGTTATCTTGGATGGTGATAGAGATGAAATAAGTGATCTTTTCGCAGATTTTAAATCGAAGTACAAAAAAATGCCCATTTCTGAAAAAGAAGGTAACAAAAGGCAACTATCCTAGTTTCTTTGTGCTTCTCTTCCTTTAATTCTTGAGCCTATTATTCAAGCTCATAAAGGTCGTCCATCAAAGTCGAAGAAGAGAAAGGAATCTAACTCTACGCAACGTGAGCCTTCGTCGTTTAAGATAGTTGAGAAATCCTGAAAATGTAGCATTTGTAATAGTGTTGGCCATAACCGTCGGACCTGCAAACTCAACAAGAGAGGTGCATGATTGCAGATTTTGAACAAAGACATACTTGTAAGTTCTCTTTTTATTATTACTCTTTAAATCATGTTCATCTTGATTGGGACTTGAAATTAATTTGTGTTCCCTCAATTGAAATTTCTCTTGTATGTGTAACAACAATTTCTCCTTTTATAATTACTCTTTAAATCATGTTCATCTTGGTTGGGACTTGAAATTAATTTGTGTTCCCTCAATTGAAATTTCTCTTGTATGTGTAATAACTAAAGTCTGCAAATAAACTACACCTTTAATCATTAGTATTTTAATGTGAGTTTGAATATATAGGATGTATTTATATATATTTTCTAATTGTTTTGGTATATGTTATTATGATATACAGGTTTTACACTTTGTTGATACATATTTGTGTGCTTGATTGAGATGTGGAGGCAATTGAAGATTAGAGTTTGATTACCAAGGAAATGAAAACAGGCTTCATGCTTGGTTTGAGATGTAGAGACAATTGCTGATACATGTATGTTTGGATGCTATGTTTAAAATTATTTAACTTTGCATTGATATGGTTAAAATTCTAGAAAAAGAACATGAGATTATTCCTTGTTATGATATTCAAGATATGAACTGTGATAGCCACAACTATTATGTCGTATTTTAGAAGGATTACTTGTTGCCCTTAGCAACAATTTTATTTTGTTGAAAAGAAGAAATAAAGATGTTAAATCCCTCCAATTTTTTTCGTCAGCAAAATCAATTCCAAATAAAAGATTAATGAGGCCTTCAAGAAAAGAAAAATATGTACAAAATCCAAGCATTCCCACCAATTTATTTTAATCATTAAAATTATACTTAATGAGGTTTTCAAAATTTTAGGCACATTAAAAACAATCCAAGGGTAAAATTGGAAATCAAATTAAATGAATTAAAATAAATAAATCAGAAATATAAAAAAAAGTGTGAATTGAAATTTTAAAAATGCGAATAACAGCTCCCATAATATATAAAATGTCAATTCGTAAAAATACATCGAAGCCAAAAATAAGATTCGGACACTCAAGTTGTAAAGATAAGAAAACGGTGGTTGGGTGCCCTCTGTTTATCTCAGTCGACGCCGGTGGTGGTCACTGCCAGCCAATCACCATGAGCACCGCCAAGATCGCGGCCACTCAGCCTCTCTTCTTCTCTGCACCTCACTGTCACCGACCTCCCTCCATTTATGTGGTGGACTCTAAACCAAACAGAACCTCCCCCTCCCTAAAGTTGCGATGCTCGGTGGCCAAAGAGTCGACCGTATCTCCTTCGGGGATCAATGGAGAGGGTACACAGTCGGTTTCTGTTGACTGCGTGGTGGTGGGCGGTGGAATCAGTGGGCTCTGCATCGCTCAGGCGCTGGCTACCAAGCACGGCGACACCGTCCCGAATGTCATAGTCACGGAGGCCAGGGACCGTGTGGGTGGCAACATAATCACCGTCGAGAAGGACGGCTATCTCTGGGAAGAAGGCCCCAATAGTTTTCAGCCGTCCGATCCCATGCTCACCATGATGGTATTGCTCCTCTACTTCTCTTTTCTGCTCTGGCACCGTTCTCGTTCATGCATTTACATTTACATTTAACACTTACATTGAATTAATTAATTGCAAATTAGTGAATTAGAACTTAGATTAGACTGCTAGTATATGTTTAGCTAGTGGGGGGCATTCAGGTTTCTTCGTCCAATTGTATGAGTAATGACTGTATGTATAATGTATGTGTATTGATTTGTGTGTTGGGTATTTCTTGTGTTTGGTAGGTGGACTGTGGTTTGAAGGATGATCTGGTTCTGGGGGATCCAAATGCACCTAGGTTCGTGTTGTGGGATGGCAAGTTGAGGCCCGTGCCGTCCAGCCCAGCTGACATACCTTTCTTTGACTTGATGAGCATCGGTGGCAAACTCAGGGCTGCCTTTGGTGCTCTTGGCATTCGCCCTTCTCCGCCTCCTCCAGTTTGTTCTCTTTCTTTTTACTTTATTTTTCATTTATTATGTTGCCGTTCTCACTTATTCCTCAATTCCTCAACTGTACTGCTCATTTCACATAATCTTTGACAAAAGTGACAGGGTCGCGAAGAATCGGTTGAAGAGTTTGTTCGTCGTAATCTTGGCGATGAGGTTTTTGAACGCTTAATTGAGCCTTTTTGTTCAGGTCATCTCCAATTTTGAATAATTATGACTACATCATTAACTTCTCCTCGTGCATTTCTCTAGTTACTCCAATATTCATTTGCTTCTTCCTTCTAATGCGATCGTAAGATGGGTTCGGACTCAAACCTACCTAATTGTTGCATATCCCATTCAAACTTTAACCACAAACAGAAATGAAAAAGAATTGTTTGCACTGTTGAATTGCACTTCTTCCTTTTTGTTATTTATGCAAGCAAGCACCATGTGACATCAAATGGTCCATCACAGAAATGTGACCTTTCACAAATTTTAAATGGCACTTTTAACTGAACTGCCATATTTTTACACGGGTCTGAATTTTAACCATATTCATTTATTCAGCCATGCTCACTTATCTACGCGAATTATACTTGTCAAACTAACCACATAAACCTTCCTGTAAAAGCTGTTCAGTTAATTTGTATATGCTTGTTAAGCTTTTAAAGTGGTGTAGCTTTTGGTCAGCTGGTTATAGTAATTTCTTAATTGCCTAGAAACTTTTGTCATATTCAGGTGTTTATGCGGGTGATCCTTCAAAACTGAGTATGAAAGCAGCATTTGGAAAAGTTTGGCAGCTAGAGCAAAATGGAGGTAGTATCATTGGTGGTGCCATTAAAGCAATCCAGGGGAGGAATCATGCCCCTAAGACACCTCGAGATCCGTAATAATATATTTGTTTCTTTGAAGTTATTTTATGATTTAACTTGTAAAGTTTATTATCAATGCCCTAATTTTAGTTTTTCAAAAGGCGTCTTCCGAAACCAAAGGGCCAAACAGTTGGATCTTTTAGGAAGGGACTTGGTATGTTGCCGGATGCAATTTCTACAAGGTACTTTCTTTCAACAAAGGATAAATACTCTTACTCTAGTTGGATGGTCATCCTTTTTTGTTAGCAAGGAGAGAACACACGTGTTGTATTTCACAGCTATGATGGTTGTACTGTATTCTATCGTGTTGGCAGGTTGGGCAACAAAGTAAAATTAACTTGGAAGCTTTCAAGTATCAGTAAATTGGATAGAGGGTACACTTTGACCTACGAAACACCAGAAGGATTGGTTTCAGTTCTGAGCAAAAGTGTTGTGATGACTGTTCCATCCTACGTAGCAAGTGGTTTATTGCGACCTCTATCTGTATGCTTCTGTCCTACATGTTTGTTATCTTTACTGCCACTTGTTTGACAGTTTAATCTTGATTTTGAGGCATTTACAGTTGGTGGTTGGTCAAGGATTTTTTCTAATAGTGGTGATTTACAAGACAAATCAACGGGTTTCTCGTCTTGTTTCTTTTTTGCAGGTTGCTGCTGCAGATGCACTATCAAAATTTTATTACCCACCAGTTGCAGCAGTTTCTATTTCATATCCAAAAGAAGCAATTCGGACTGATTGCTTGATAGATGGTGAACTGAAGGGCTTTGGTCAATTGCATCCTCGTAGCCAAGGGCTGAAAACTTTAGGTAGATTCGATTTGGTTTAGGAATTCATTATCTATGCCTATAACTATGCTTGACATCAGCGATCACCACTTCTTGCTGATTTTTTCCATGGGTTTTCTTGGGTTTTGCAGGAACTATATACAGCTCATCACTCTTTCCTAATCGTGCACCACCTGGAAGGGTTCTGCTCTTGAACTATATTGGAGGTGCCACCAATCCTGGAATTTTGTCAGAGGTAAGACGATTGCCATATGATATATGATTTTGTGGTGGGAAAGATCCATGAATGTGATGGTAAGGCAGGTGATATAGCATTTAAGTGGATTGATGGTTCTCATAAACTGTCATGGAGGTCGTAAAATGTACTTCAGTTTATATATGGCACCCTAAAAGAAGACCCCACTTTATCCAATATCCTGATTCCTTTTGTGTAATTACCTTCAGTAACTATCCGGTGAACCTTTCATTTTGGGCGTCAACCTAAATCCTACCATAATTTCATATACTTGATTAGTCAAGCAATCATGCATGAATCTTGTATCTTCATACAAGTCCCAGTCAGCCATGTGTGCAGAAACTTGGGTTTTGTCCTTTGGTAGCAGGCTTTGTTTTCCAAGGTATTGTGCCATTGCTGCTTCTGGTCTGTCTTCGTGTCCATGTGCACTTGCATATACATTTAAAATCACATTCTCGTTATTTGAACAGCGCACATGGTATGTAATTTACATTCTCATTTTTTTGCTCCCAAGCCTTTGATTTTTTCTTCTTTCTTTTAACTCTTTCCTAAAAAATAAAACACGGACAGACGGAGAGCAAGCTTGTTGAAGCAGTTGATCAAGATCTGAGAAAAGTCCTCCTAAACCATAATGCTAAGGAGCCGCTTGTATTGGGTGTGAAAGTATGGCCACAAGCTATTCCACAGTTCTTGGTTGGTCATTTTGATGTCCTTGATGCTGCAAAAGCCGGTCTAAGTGATACTGGGACCCAAGGGTTGTTTCTTGGCGGCAACTATGTCACTGGTGTAGCCTTGGGTCGATGTGTTGAGGGTGCTTATGATGTTGCGGCTGAGGTGGCTAATTTTGTATCAAAATATGCTTACAAATAGTTCAGTTAACGGTGATTCTGCAATGCATCCTGTAGAAGTGCAATGTTAGGAAGTAGAAGTTAAGATGTTCCTTTGGACTTCCCGGGCGGCCTGGCTTTGCAGATAGAGTTCCTTCTCCTTTTTGGTATTGTATTTTGTCTATTAGTTTTAGTTGGTACTTGTGACTTGTGAGTTGTAATAACTTTTGCTTTGGTCCACCTACTCTCTTCTACTTCTATCTAGTATCTACTTACTCACACCCACACTTGGAAAATTCTTGTCTTTATTTCTTTCTTTGCGTTGATGACGAGGCAGGCGCCATTCCAGAAACTTGAATAATTATTTGTTTAGTCTATGGGTGCTAGGAGGATTAGAGAAGGGGGACCATCAGCCATAGTCTTCGATGGGTATGCCACTCCCCTTTAAACATTAGGCGCCTCCAAGGTGCAGGTTTATCATCACACTATAGTTGTTATTGTCATTAGCTTTAGGCACCTTGGCAGCGTGTGCATACTTGAGAAGACAAACTTATTTTGAGATATCGTTGTGACAGTATCTTAAATTATCTTGCATTGTCGTGAACTATAACTTTCACGTAGCAATGTTTGATTGGTTTGAAATACCCTTGCAATGACATTCCTATTGTACTGAAGCACTTCTTCTAGTTGAGATCAAGGAGTTGGCAAAACACTATTCAACGTATTATATTATATTTTTAAAATATTAATTTAACAAACATTGTGTTTAAAAAAAAGAATTATTAATTGATGTAGTAAATTATAAAGTTGCTGTAACTCAGGTAATTCGTAATATATGTATTTGTATATTTTTTTTATATACAAAAGAAGAAAAAAACTAAATTGATGCAACGATTCCTTCTTGTTATTATGATGGCATGGGTTGGGGTGGTGGCGAGCATGAAAATGCACTTTTTCCCTTTTCCCTTGTTTTTTAATTCGTCAATTCTTGTTTAGGTCTGTAAGAATTAAGAAAGAAAGATATTCATGTTCCCTTCCTCCCTGGGACTTTCGGCATCGGCATCGGTCTCGTTCGTGATAAAAACAACAACAACAACAACAAAGCCTTTTCCCACTAAGTGGGGTCGGCTATATGAATCCTAGAACGCCATTGCGCTCGGTTTTGTGTCATATCCTCCGTTAGATCCAAGTACTCTAAGTCTTTTCTTAGAGTCTCTTCCAAGTTTTCCTAGGTCTTCCTCTACCCCTTCGGCCCTGAACCTCTGTCCAGTAGTGACATGGTGCACAGAAATCTAACACATGAATCATGATTACACAAGAATCACGAAATTAATTTGAGGCCAAGTGTGGCCTCTCTATTTGTTATAGTGAAATGCTACAAGCAGTCGACCACACCCGCATGCATCTATCGTTTATCAAATTTCACTCTTTACGAGAGAGAGATTTTGTGTATGATAATGATGTTTCAAAAGTACAGAAGAACTATAGTCTGAGCAAAACTAGACCTGGGAGTGGTACCGTATGAGGCATGTAATAAAAAATACAAGAAGACTCTTCAGCAAGTTGATGAGTCCTATAAAAACAATACTGCATGTGCTTATATATGCAGTTAGGCACACTTTTAATCAGTATGTAATAGTCTCATCAGTGGCATATTTGCAGAAGCAGCTGCCCAAAAATGAGGACAACTTACAGATAAAGGCAGATGCAAAATTATTCACAACTTACCAAATTCAGGTCTCCCTCCCTGTTTACGATCAATCGTTCTTTAGCATGGTTGTTATACTTGTTATCATTGTCATCGGGGTTATAAAAAAAAAAAGCAACTGTTTCTCACCAGATGTTCCTTTTGATCCTTACCAGGTAGATTCGTAGTTTCTGAATCCTTAAGTAAGGAACTGCATTAACGACGGTATGATGAAGATCTGGAAAACGGCTAAACAGATCAGCATCACCCAGGTTACTAAGATGCATGAAAAATCATATGAAACAGGCTGATACTTTTCATTCCCACAAAATATTCATTTATCTTAACCAAAGAGTACAAAAATAATATGATTCTGTTACAGAAGACAGTAGAGGAATATAACACTTGAAGTTGATGCCTTTGTCTCCCACAGAAAACTTCTCTGAACCTCGAGTAAGAGGAAAATGGTAGAGGCCTTGAGTTCTCCTTTGAGCAGGATCAAACATATATAGTATTTCAGGCCAAAAACAAATAACGAACCCTATCAGGATATATTTGAGACCGGAGTCCACAGATTCATTAATTTACCAGCGCTCCCTTGGTTGACCATCTGGCAACACTGGAACAAGCACTTTTCCATTATTCTCTCTCGAACTGCCCTCCTGTTTGACTGGTTTGCTCACTCCAATAGTCGGTGTTTTCCCATCTTCGTCAAAATCTGGGGGTGTATCATCATCTTCATCACTCCAATCATCTTCATCATCATCTTCGTCATCATTGAACTCATCATCATCCCCAGACCACTCCTCTCCTTCCTCAAGAGTTCCATCGTTTGCCTCATCACTTCCTTCTGCACCATCTGCCTCAGTTCTTGGAGCACCCTGTCTAGGAAACCGAGGAACAGAAATAATAGATCGAAGCTTCTCCTTTATGATCAACAAACGATCCTTGTCTATCAATTGAGAATCACGATATGCTTCCCTAAGGAAAACTGAATCTCTATCTCCTTTCAAGGACACGTAAAACAAATCAGGGTGCCTTATCAGCATACCTCTCACCTGTTGAGAGAACTTAAACTCTTCTCGAAAATGAGTAAGGTGATCCACAAGAGTTCTCTTCTCCACAGTAAGACTCAAAATCTCATGAACAACCGCACAAGCATGCTTCTCTTTCTCAATAGTACCTGATCTCAGTCCCGAGAAATCAGAGTAAGGGGATATATAAGGTATGTCTCTAAACAGGCATATCCTCCTCATCTCACCCTTTGAAAGATTGAGGCCCCTTGGCAGCTTTAGTCTATTGAACTTGATAGGCCTATCTATAATCAGATCCTTCTCTTCAATCTCTCTAACCCGGTTTTCCTCTTCAGACAACTCAGCTGCTGAGACTGCAAGTTCAGGGTCCCAATGAGTTAATTCTAATGCCGGACCTCTCGCAGTTGCAACTACTTTAAAGAACTGCGGGTACCGGTGACAAATAGTGTCACGAAACTCCTGGGGAAGCCCTAAATCATTTCTCAAATGGGCAATCTTCTCCAACAGAATCCGCTTATCCAACGACATCATCAACAATTTCCTCAACTTGACCACCAGCAAGTCTTCCATCTCATTCCTAACCTTCAACTCGTCAAAATAAAGCCTTTCGGCTTCGGGAGTCAGTTTAAATTGCAAGGAATAAACCCCTTCTTCAACAATCTCAAACACGGCCGGGAATTTCTTTAAAAGGGCAATGAAACGGCGCTTTTTCTGCAGACCCAATTCTCTCCTGTACCTACCTAACTCTCTAAGCGACATAACCCTATCAGGTTGGCTGACTAAAATCTTGCGTATCTTGAGAACCAGCTTCAGCTTCTTATCCTTTTGAATGACGTTGTCAAAGGGAAGCTCCTTCCTTCTCTTGACAGCAGCAGCAGCACATATTGGGCCAAATGGGACATGGGTGGTTTTGGAGAGGTTACCCCAAGCAGCATCTCTCTCGTGTAAAACTAAACTACTGCCCCAGAAATGGGATTTTTGGGAGAGCGAGAAATGGGGGGTTTTGAGAGACTGCTTGGGTTTAAGAAGAAAAGGAGGTTTGGTGCAAGAGGAGGAGGAGAGAAACAAGGGCAAAGAAGGGGACTTAGTGGAAGAAAAAAACAGCTTAAGTTCCATCATTTGTTGAGCTCTCTAGTATAATATTACTTACAGGATTGATTTTGATTGATGATTACAAGAAAAAACATAACATAATCCAGAGATTAAGAAGATGAAGCTATTAATTTTACAGTGAAGGGACTCACCTGGATATAACTGGATAGTTTGGAGACGAAGTGAACAAGATAGAGAGGAGAGGAGAGGGCAAGGCTGAGCATGCGGCGGTTTAGTCTGGAGGTAAAACTAAAGCAGAGACGAGCTCGGATAAGGGAGGGACGGAGAGAGGGAGGGGTACAATTTTAACAATCCAGTGATTGAGAGCTCTGCACTTGTAAGCAAATTTTAGCCATTCACACAATCGAACGGCTCTCAGGTTTCCACATCAACTTAAGTAAGTGCCGTTTTGCTTTGCGGCTTTTGGCTCTTTCCCTCTCCCGTCATTATTATTGGACAAGCTGCCCTTCCACTTCTGATGTTCTCATGTGCCCTCCTGTTTTGTGTGGTCACAGTTAAGTTACGTCAACATTTTATATTATTTTTTTATAGAGATAATAAGATAAAAATAAACAATAATATAAAATGTTGACGTGGTTTAACCGTAACCACACAAACATGAGGGTATGGGAGGGCAACGGAAGTAGGAGGGTAGACAATCCTTGTCCATTATTATTAGGGTAAAAGACTGTTTACTACCCTTATGTTTCGTGGTTTTCAAAATTTAGTACATCAAGTTTTTTTTGTCTCAGAGTCATACCTAAAGTGTAAATTTTGGGACAGTCTTATACATCCGTTAATCAAACTGTTAAATCTGCCGTTAATTGTGACGTGGCGCCCATGTGGACAATGACTGGGTGCTACGTGTCGTCCACATTTATTTATTTTATTTTTTCCTTCTTCTTCTTCTGGGGTTCGGTTTTTTTTTTTCTTCTCTTCTTCTGGGTTGCAGGGGGTTGGGTCTTTTTTTTTTCTTCTTTTACTTCTTCCTACGAATCTGGGTTGCAGATTCGGTTTTTTTATTCTTCTTCCTCCTCCTTTTTCTTATTCTTCTTCCTCCTTCTTCCTTCCCCTTCTTCTCCTTCTTCCTTCTTCTTCTTCTTCCTCCGAATTTGGGGAAGATGAAGGTTTTTTTTTTTTTTTTTATCTTTTTCCTCCTTTTTCTTCTTTCTCCAAATCTGGGTTGTGGAATCGGTTTTTTTTTTTTTCTTTTCTTCTTCCTCCGACTGCAACTTTTTTTTTCTTCCTCCTTTCTTCTCCTTCCTTCTTCTTCCTTCTCCTCCTTCTCCTTCCTTCTCCTCCTTCTCCTTCTTCCTTCCCCTTCTTCTTCTTCCGACTACAACTTTTTTTTTTCTTCTTCCTCCTTCTCTTTCTTCCTTCCCCTTCTTCTCCTTCTTCCTTCTTCTTCTTCTTCTTCTTCTTCTTCCGAATCTGGAGAAGATGAAGGTTTATATATATATATATATATATAATTATTTATTTATTTATTTTATAAATAATTTATTTTTAATTTCAACGTGGATGACACGTGGCACCTAGTCATTGTCCACATGAGCGCCACGTCATAGTTAACCGGAGACTTAACAGTTTGACTAACGGATGTATGAAACTGTCTCAAAATTTACCCTTTAGGTATGACTCTGAGACGAAAAAAACTTGATATACTAAATGTTGAAAACCACGAAACATGATGGTAGTAAACAATTTTTTACCCTTATTATTATGACTAGTTGATGACATTTTCAGTTGATTTACTGACTCTCTAGTGCTTGCTAAACATGGTTAGTGAAATCTGGTCACAACTCTCGCCAGTCATTAGCTTGTCACGACTCTTCCTTGATTACTTGCTAATTTTGCTGCCATTCTCAACCGATGTTATCAGATCAATTCAAATTAGCAATTGGTGTAATTTGATACGGAACACCCTCGCTTAATGTCATGTTCAAATCCCCATCCAGTTTCTTCCTATCTATTTATAAGTCTTACCATTTCTTAATTGTGAGCCTCATTGGACTATATTTTGCATGGGCATGGAGATACGTCAGACACGTTTTATGTGCCCTGCTGCTGCAATACGAGTCTGCTGTTGGACGCATAGCATCGGCCAAAGAAATTGGTATCCTTATTTTTATAATTAAGACTCCATTATTGAAGGATTAATTACACCATATTTTAATTTCATCGAATCTGAAAAAGATTCTCAGAGAAATAGAGGAGAGAAATCCATCAAGCTAGGATACTAAGCAGTCCTAAGAAAATTCCAAATGCAATTAATTAGAATGACTTTTGATTTTCCTAGTCTAAGTTGGGTTTAGTATCGACATTAAGCAGTCCAGCATATCTTTTGAAATAACCAATCCAATCATTCACTCGTGCATCGTTGGGTATTCCACACTCTAGTCCACCGTTGATGATGTTAGTCACCAGCCCAAATCCAACAGTCCGATTGGCCGCAACGTCAGCCCAAATCCAACAGTCCGATTGGCCGCAACGTCAGCTTCTGTGGGTACATACAGTCCAACCATGACGTCATGAGAAGAAGGCTTCGGCTTTTGCTCGGTCATCTAGAACCATAGAGCCGTTTTCAGTGCTATCATGGAATTGTTTGCCACTACTTCAGGATTCTTCAGCCCATCAAACCCCAACGCCTTGCCAGCAGGTCCATAATTATAGTTCCTATGATCAATTACCAAGTTAGATTAATTTTAAAATTTTCAACTTGTCAAAACGTTATAATATTTACTTGTCAATACAATATCGTAACCAATTTATTACTAGAGGATTTGGACTATGCCGTTCATTGTCTGCCAATATAAACTAACAATTGTCTGCAGTTAACTGTATCTTTATATATATAACTGTGAATGTGATGAATCAAGTTAACTTATCAAGATAGTTGAATGGGGCCTCTTCCTTTGTAGGACTTGCTCGGAGTCACAGTAGTCGCTCTGGGGACTGATTTCCTTTTTGAAGCACAGTCCCCATGCATATGGTCCATCTGGGGCAGTAGGCCGCCCACCTGTTGTCTCGTGAGAAATCTGAGCAAGAAAGGCAACAATCTCACGCTTGCGCATGGTTAAACTTACGGTGGTGCCAAATCCGGGTTGATGAAAGAGCGGTAGGTATAGAAGTCTTTGGCAGGGCATGCGGTGTCATCCTTGTGCAGAAACAAGGTGTGGAAAAGCTGTTTGGTGATCAAAGACGAAACTGGAAGACAATCGCCGCCAGCAGCCTCAGCTCCGGATGGTGCATTAGTAATGGAGAAAAGATTGATGGCAATGCAAAAGAAGGCGAATGAGACGAGGAAGAAGGAAGAGGGCAAGTTGAAGAAGAGTAGTGCCATGGATGAGGACTTAAGGATTTAGGTGAAGGTGCATGTCCCTGTGAATTTGCTTGAGTACATACATGTAAATATAATGTACAGAAGATGAGCAAACTAGGCCTTAGGGGTTTTTGAACTTTAATTCCTCAAGAAGATTAAAATTTAAAAAAAATCTGGTGTTAGATTAAATATTGATTTTAGTCCCTAATGTGCTCTTAATTCAAAATAATTAATGTGCATTTTATTTAATGTCTCCCATTAAATATTTAAATTTATTAATACACAAATTTTAATTTATTTTTTGACCAAAAAAGAGTTTTTTAATTTATTAATTTTATTTAACATTCTTCAAACTTGAAAGACTCAATTAATGTACCTAAATATTAGTACCGAAATATATTATATTGAACTAATATATTTAAATGTTAGTACCGAAATGTATGTACCTAAATATATGCACCGAAATGTATTAATATTAAATTAATGTACCTAAATGTATGTACCGAAATGTATGCACTGAAATGTTAGTACCGAAAATGTATTATATTGAATTAATGTACCTAAATGTTTGTATCGAAATATATGTATCGAAATGTGTGTACCTAAATGTATGCACCATAATGTATTATAATGAATTTAATATACCTAAATGAAGAAGATAAAGTACATCAAAATATATTGTATTACAAAAATTAGTTTATCTAAATGTTCACAACAAAATATATTACGATGAATGAAATGAAAATAAAAATTATAATGAAATAAAATTAATACATTAAAAATTAGAAAGAAAAAGATAAATAATTAAAAAATCAAAATATAATTAATAAATGAGGTTATTAATGTATCAAGGGACTAAAATTAGATTTTGATCTTACTTATGGTTTTAATCAAAAAATCATCTTTGCCAAGGATTAAAATGAAGTTTTCTATTTTATATATAATATGAATTAATGTGCCGGCTTGGCCATATTATAATTAGAGTAAAGTTAGAGAGACTAAATTTGTAAACTAAATTGGCAAACCAAATGAGGTGTCACCAATAAAAAATGAGCACGTTTATCAACGATTAAGTAATAATCCAATTAACAACTTCTATGTCATTTAGTTTACAAAATTTAGTCTACAAATTTAGTCTTCCTAACATTACTCTTACAATTATAATTTCTTTTTTGAATTTTGTAATGGAAAGACAACGAAGGAAGAAGAGGAAAGAGTCAGTGGTATGTAGTGAATTCGGATCCTCACCAAAAGGATCCGAAGAGGATCCTGTTGGGTATGGAATTCAGAACCTCGCCAGATCCTCTTTGTGAAGATCCCTGAAATCCGTGAATCGTATCCGTTCATCGTACATCGTACGGTCAGAAATCATTTTAAATATTTTTATTTAAAATTAAACACAAACAATACTTAATAAACACTGACCGCACGATATACAATGAACGAACACGATTCACAAATCCCTAGGATCCTCACAAAAAAGATACGAAGAGGATCCTATTGGGTATGTAGTGGGATTACATTTAAGCAAAGGACAAGTAAAGTTAGAGGTCAAAACTTAAGTCTTATGTGATTAATTTTCTAAAAATCACCCTAGGCTTTAGGGTAAATCGTTTTGAAAAATTGGCTTGGAGCTAGGCAGCACCTAGGCGGTCCTAGGCGGATTTGGTTTTTTTATTTTATTTGTGCTTTTTTTATTTTTTAGTTTCATGGTGGTATACTTATGGAAATGGTGTACCTAATTTGCAAAGGATGGATTGACTACAAGTTCATCCAATTATGAAATGAATTGGAGAACTTTTGAGGCACTACTACAATATTAGCTTTGGGTGTCGGACGATGGTGGCGGTTATTAAGCCATTCTGACGGATAAAATATATCTGACACATAATTTATTTAGTGTCCGAAAAAAGTTAATTTCTGTCGGATATATCCGACATAAATTCCTGGCGGATTTAACCGCCATAAAATTATTATAACCCTTAGTATTTTTGAATTCTTTTTTTTTAAATCTTTTTAACATACTCTGGTGGTTTCTAAGTTAATGGTGGCAGTTATAACCGACATAAATTGACTATTTTATTATTTTAGTTTCGAGCGCTTATTATTTTAGTATTCTGGCGGTTATAACCGACATAAATTGACAATTTTATTATTTTAAAGTCTTATATTAATTATAAATAAATAAATAAATGGTTCAAATATTTTTTTTTTCACTCACGGTTCCGTTACCTAATCTCTAAATGTTTTTTTTTTTTTGCGATTTTTTACACATGCTATCTCTGAGTATATACAAACATATTTGACGGTTGGATCGTTGAAATTAGTTTCGTAAAATGCATATCCTATCAAATTGATAGATTTAACAAACACTTAAGAGTTAATGTTATACTTTCATTAAGTATAAAAAATTATCCACTAGTGTAAATATATTAAATTGAAGATCGAATTCTTTCAATGCATTCTTATAGGATCAAGGAGTGTAGCTGTAAAAAATCATCAAAATTGGAGCTAAAATAACCGTTAAATTGTGATTTTTCGTTTATAACCGTCGAAAACTTTTGTTATGTTACCTAATCTCTGAATGTTTGTTTTTTGTGATTTTTTAGGTATGCGATCTCAGAGTGTGTACAAATAAGTTTGACGGTTAGATCATTGAAAAAAATTTCGTAGAATGTGTATCGAGTCAAAACGGTATATTAAATAAACACTTAAGAGTTAATGCTATACTTCCATTAAGTATAAAATAAGATTTTGTGGTATCCACTAGTGTAAATATTTTAAATTGAAGATCAAATTTATTCATTGCATTCTTATAGGGTCGAGGAGTGTAGTTGTAAAAAATCATTAAAATCGGAGCTAAAATAAACCGTTAAATTGTGATTTTTGGTTTATAACCGTAAAAAACTTTTGTTCCGTTACATAATCTCTGAATGTTTGTTTTTTACGATTTTTTACGTATGCAATCTCGAAGTGTGTAAAAATAATTTTGACGGTTGGATCATTGAAAAACGTTTCATATAATGCGTATCACATCAAAACAATAGATTAAACCAACACTTAGAGTTAATATTATACTTCCATTAAGTATAAAATAAGATTTTGTGGTATCCATTAGTGTAAATATTTTAAATTGAAGATCAAATTTGTTCATTGCATTCTTATAGGGTCGAGGAGTGTAGCTGTAAAAAAATCATCAAAATCGGGGCTAAAATAACTGCTAAATTATGATTTTTCGTTTATAACCGTAAAAAACTTTTGTTCTGTTACCTAATCTCTGAATGTTTGTTTTTTGTGATTTTTTAGGTATGCGATCTTAGAGTGTGTGCAAACAAAGTTTGACGGCTAGATCATTGAAAAAAGTTTCATAGAATGTGTATCGCGTCAAAACGGTAGATTAAATAAACACTTAAGAGTTAATGTTAGACTTCCATTAAGTATAAAATAAGATTTTCTGGTATCCACTAGTGTAAATATTTTAAATTGAAGATCAAATTTATTCATTACATTCTTATAGGGTCGAGGAGTGTAGCTGTAAAAAATCATTAAAATCGGAGCTAAAATAAACCGTTAAATTGCGATCTTTCGTTTATAACCGTCAAAAGTTTTTGTTCCGTTACGTAATCTCTGAATGTTTATTTTTTATAATTTTTTACGTATGCAATCTCGGAGTGTGTAAAAATAAATTTGACGATTGGATCGTTGAAAAAAGTTTGGTAGAATGCATATTGCGTCAAAACGGTAGATTAAACAAACACTTAGAGTTAATATTATACTTCCATTACGTATAAAATAAGATTTTGTGGTATCAACTAGTGTAAATATTTTAAATTGATTATCAAATTCGTTCATTGCATTTTTATAGGGTCGAGGAGTGTAGCTGTAAAAAAAATCATCAAAACCAGAGCTAAAATAGCCGTTAAATTGTGATTTTTCGTTTATAACCGTCGAAAACTTTTGTTCCGTTACGTAATCTCTGAATGTTTGTTTTTCATGATTTTTTACGTATACAATCTCGGAGTGTGTACAAATAAGTTTGACGGTTGATCATTGAAAAAAGTTTCGTAGAAGGCATATCACGTCAAAATGATAGATTAAAAAAACACTTAGAGTTAATACTATACTTCCATTAAGTATAAAATAAGATTTTGTGGTATCCACTAGTGTAAATATTTTAAATTGAAGATCGAATTTATTCATTGCATTCTTATTTATGTTTTTCAAATATTGATTAGTCAATATTTAGTTTGTGTGATGACATTTTTCATTGTACAATTATCTTTTTGTTTCTTCATTGCATATTTTACATAGGTTATTATCTATTAAACCAAGCAATTATTTATTTTCGACCAAAATTTTTTTTATTTATTTAATTTTTAAAAACTTATTCTACTTAAATACATATTATTTATTTATTTATTAAACCAAACAATTATTATTTTATTTTTTAAAATCATAACAAAATTATGGGGGGAATTTAAAATTTTGGGAGGGAATTTAAAAATTTGGGAGGGAATTTTGGGGGTGAATTTTTCCGCCATTTTGTTCTGTCGGTTATAACCGACAGGAATGAAAATTTTCTGTCGGTTTATATTTTAAAAAATTTTCTGTCGGTTTTAACCGATAGTAATGACAATTTTCTTATACCCACATCCGGCCCCCACTCATCTCCTTCATTTTTCTGAAACCTAACTCTAACTCTTGACACACACTCTCTCTCTAAGCTCCGAGAATGAACCCCCACCATTCCTCTTAATTCTGACCAAATCAACCCTAAAAAATCTGAACCTCGAACCCTTGGGACATGGGGAATCAACCTGCAACGTTGCATGTATCATCGATGCATCAACGTGTGCTCTGCTATTAATGTTGAGAGCTTCAGCTCTCTCAAACTCCATCTCAGGTATGAATTATTTTCCCCTCTTGGTTGTGTGGGTTCTAATCCATCTGTGATGAGTATTATGGCAAAAATCTCTGGGGTTTAATCTCTGTTTTGAATCTGTCGATATGCCCTGCTGCTGCTCTACCGAGATACCTAGGCCGGGCTTGAGGTCGTATGAGTGTGTCCGGTGAGCTTGGCATAGCGATAGGCACCGACTTATAAGAGGTTCCATCATTCAGTAGATTTTCCGACACTGGGTCCTCTTTGTTTCCATGGATTTCTTGGTAAAGGTGTTTGCTTTTTCACATTTTGCTGACCGCCCACCACCTGTTTAATTAGGGTCGTCAATGAGGTTCACAGCTCCGTAACGAAGAAGAACAAGGAGTGGCAAAAGAAGCTGCCTTTGGTGGTTTTAAGAGCAGAGGAAATTATGTATTCCAAAGCCAATTCTGAGGTTTTTCTCGTTTCCTTTTCGGTTTTGCATTCGCTCTTTTTGGTTGTTTCGTTGGTCATTTTTTGCTTTGTTTTTTTGAAGGTTGAGTACATGAATCTCGACACGTTATGGGACAGAGCAAATGAAGCGGTTAACACGATTATCCGGAGAGATGAGGGCACTGAAATCGGGGAGCTTCTGCCGCCATGTGTCGAAGGTAACATTGTATTGATTTCTTTGCAGTCTATTGAACCGTGAAATTATGCTATTGGGTTATTCTCATTTTCAATGTATATTACCTCATTGCTCAAGCTTAGTTTAGTTCGTAAGAAGAGATTATTGTGTAGAATGAATACACTAGAGGTGTGATTTGTATGTGTGTTTTGGTTCCTCCTCTTTAGTTCGTAAGAAGAGATTATTGCGTAGAAAGTGGTTGTTTGTATTTTTTTTAATTATTAATATATTTTCTGTCGGTTTCATCCGACAAGAATTCTTTTATTTATTCTTTTTGGTAAATTCTCTGTCGGTTATATCAGACAGAATTCCTGGTGGTTTTAGATTTTCTGTCGGTTTTATCCGAAAGAAATTCTCTTATTTATTTATTATAAATATATATCCTGTCGGTTATATCTGACATGATTTCTGTCGGTTTTATAGTATTTTTTGTCGGAAAATTCATTTCCTAATGTAGGTAATTCTGTCGCTTATTATATCCGCCACTGCATCCATTTTCTTTCGGATTTTGCTTAAAATCCAACAGTAATATACATTTTTTTGTCGGTTTTTGAAGCACTAGTTATAGATAATTTTGTAGTAGTGAGGGGATACATACAAAAAAAAAGAAATAAATTAGATACAACGACGTTAAATAGTTTAGTCTATGTCCAATCCAATGCAAGGATCATGAACAAGAAGAATTTAGTCTATCATCCAAAAATACTCCTCATTATGATTATATGCTTACTATTTTTTAAATATTGAACTTGTTGGATGTATGTACTTCGTGTATTCTTCTACTTCTATTTTTGCATTTTGTCATTCTTTTATTATCCATATAAGTATAGTTTTTTTAAGTGTAAATAGGCACTTATTTACAAGATATAATAAATTTACATAAATCTGCCTAGGCACCTAGGCACTAGGCCCTTGTCCGCCGCCCGACTAGCGCCTAACTTTTTTAGAACCTTGTATGTGATGGCCTAGGCCTAGTTAACGGGCGGGAATATTTCTTTGTTGGGCAGGTATTTTGGCATAGTTGACTTAATAATATAGCCAATTGTCAAGTGGAAGTACTTCTGACAATTTGTGTACGACTTGTTAACTTGACACGAAATAACAGAAAAATAGCAGGTTTTGGGTGACACATCCCGACTCGGATTGTCCACTAGGACTCCGAATCGAGTTATGTTGGCCAACACCTGGAATGTGACGAAGCCATAAAGTGTAATGATGTGGAATATGTGAATAAATTTAAACCTAAAAGTGCCTAAATATGAGAGTGCGCTGTGAGCAGGAATGAACCCATTTCACATGTGACATCAAAGTATAAGTAAAGTACAATAGAGTGGATTGAGAATCATACCATCGAAGGTAATCTCCAATACCAAGATTTGCCACGAATCCTCGTCGATAAGAAAACTCAGCTATTAAAACCTGGCGGGGTGAAATAAAAACAAGGGTGAGTAGGCCTGAAAATAAAGTTTTAATAAAGACTTTCTAAAATGTTATAACCCATCACTGTAAAATCTGTATAGTTTCCAGAAAATTATACCACGTATAAGTATGAAATCAAATACAAATCAACAGTAAATCCAGAGATATTCCAAATCATTACATATCGGCAGGAGCATAATAAAATTAGGTGCTCATCAATCTATGCTGACACATGAGTCGGAGTTGCCTAATGCAACCTCTACGACTCATAGATCAATCTATGATAACACATGAGTCCGAGTTGCCTAATGCAACCTATACGACAGTGTTGGAGTTGCCTATTGCAACCTTTATGACAGTGTCGAAGTTGCCTATTGCAACCTGTACGACAGTGTCGGAGTTGCCTATTATTGCAACTTGTACGACAGTGTCGAAGTTGCATAAAATACAAATATAGTCATGCCATAACTCAATCATTTCAAATAACACCATAAACTCACCTGAACTTACCTGCGCGTCCCGCATTTAACTTAGCACTTCAAAGCATTCACAACAATTATATGTAGGTAATATGCATATGGATATGCCATGATGCAATCTAAAACTCAACTGTATCATAGTATTTTAGAATATATAAATATTTATGACATGGCATCAAATGCATAAATTAATTTAAAAGCATTTGTAGAACTATCAATCATATATATATATACGATAAAAAGGAAAAGACCCACTCACCTGAGGGCTGCGCTACGACTCCTTAGCACGAATATCGAGACGTCACGAACGATTGTCACCTAGAACAAATATTCAGTCATGTCTCAGAACTCTTATTGATAGAACACGTAACTTACATAAAACACATCCCAAGGACGTTCTAGAATGATTTTGAGACCCATTGACCAACATCAACCGTCGGTAGGGTCCACAACCCTACGTAAATCGATCCAGAAGATCCGCCCATCATATTTCAGATCCGTAACTTCCTTAGGTCCTCATTATACTCATAGAACATCATACTAAAGTCTCACCATGATCCGACGGTCGGATCTTCGCCAATCACAATTTCTGATGGTGGTTAACGTTTTATTTATCCAATTCAGGAAGATCCATACTTTAGATTCCCAATCCACAAGTTCCTATGACCCTAAAATATTATGTACTATAACGTATTAAAGTTTGGTGACGATCTAACGGTCGGATCGTCGATTCATTTAAGGTTTAAGGGGCGGTCTTTATCCAAACTATAGTCATACGATGAGATTCCATCAATCGAACTTCACGTATGGAATCAGAGTATCTAAATTAGTCTAAAAAGGGCAGGTGGGGTCTTAGCCCACGCGTCGTCGCACGTGGCGGTCGGCTGCCCCGACTCGTAGGAAAATTCAACTATTTCAAAAAATTATCAAATTTTACAGGCAAATAAATCTCAGTGAGTGGAGTAGGTTTCATACCTGTGGCCAAGTCCAATTTGTCCAGGAAACACCTCAAACTGCCCACGAATCGTCGGAACCCTAGAATTGGGTGTGCTTCGATTCAACCTCAAAACATGCTCCGACACCTCAACCACTGATTGGGCTTTGTTCTTGAGGTGGAGGGATGTGTTTTGGTGGTGATAATCGATGGAGTGAGCTTCGAAAATGGTGGATCACCACCGAGACGCCATCGCACCGATTGGTACATTTCTTGCGAATCCAAGGTCAAATTGCATGAATTTTAGGATGGAATTGGTAGAAGGTAGGCTAGGAAGTTGTTTCCAGGTGGTGATTTGGCTCGATTTGCCATGAAAATCCATGAATGGCGTTGGGAAGCTTGGCACGCCGCCGGTTGGGTCGAACCAAAACGGGTCGGGGATCCGATCCCATGCATCTCATCTCCCTCATTTCCCTCTTTTCTTTCTTCCTTGATTCGTTCTCCTTCTTCCTCTCTCATCCCCTAACTCGTCCCACCTCCCTTATTTCTCTCCCAGAACTCTTCTATCTTCCTTTGATTGGGCAGCTCTACCCAATCATTTTCTACTGTTTCTCCTCATCCCCGATTCTATTCTATTCCCCTCTCAGCCACACACATGTGGCATAATAATTTAGTAGTATAAAATAATATAATATAATTAAGATAGTGATTTCTTCAAAGTACTTTTGGGTTCGTAGCTCCGTGAAACTTTAACCGTAGCTCCAAATTCGCTTCTGCTTGCGCCTACGAGTCCGTATTGTCGAGTACTTTAGGAATATGCTAAAAGAATATTTCGTACATCTCACTACATGTTGGTCAATGAAAGTCAAAACCTTCACCTCTAGGGCATTTTCATAGATTCACACTTTTAAAATTTATAAAATCATAGAACTAAGGACGAGTTGTCACATTGGGTCCATCTGTTATGAGTTGAATCATACGAGCTGGGTCGTTATTGGGACACCAGTTAAGAATTTGAAACAAGTCGGTTCGTTATCGGGTCCCGCATTAAAAACCCGATTAGATATCATTTGTTAGTTCTAGACACTAGTCATGGCAATTTTTTATATGACGCGTTAACCCGAGACGAAACAACACGATCCATCAACGAATCAGATCGTTATCAAGTCACCTATTAAGAATTCGTTATGATAACAGGTTTGACACGATATGATCCGTTAAGATAACATATATGACACGAACAAACAAACGCGACTCATTTGACCGACCTAATTAGAAGTGTCAGCACTCTCTTTGCATATTATATAAAATATAGGGAGACTTTGGATGTGGTCCTTAGTTATGAATATTCTTTGATTGAAACCTTGTTGGTTTTTAATTTTTGATCGAGGTCCCTGAAATTAATGTGATAATTTATTTTTATGTACATTACTATATTTTTTTTATATTAAAAATTAGAAATTTTAGTTGTTTATATAAATGATATTTTAAATAAAAAAACCATAATTTGTGGGATTAAAAATATTAAAAAATAAATATACCATTGTGTGTGTGTGTGTGTGTATATATATATAAACATGGGTACATTCATCAAAATCAACCAAAACATTTATTGTATCAAAACATGGGTACATTCTTCAAAATCACAAAAAAAAAAGGATATCAGGCTTAATAACATTAGTAAATTTCTTCGATTAAACTTGACATGGATACATTTTAAAATCAAAGAAAAAAGAATGTACCCATATAAGTTTAAAAATGGATTAGAAAAAAATTGAATAGATTTTATATAAAAAAAGGGTACATTTTACATATAACAAATTGGTATATTTAACAATGAGTACATTTTAAGATTAAAAAGTTTTACATGAATGGGTACATATAATTAGCATGGGTACATTTAGCAAAATAAAAAGTACAAACACAAAAAAAATATATGGTTACTAATACAAATAAACTTTAAAAAAATATGGGCACAAAAAGAAATTAATATATGGGTACAAATTAAAACTGAAAAGAAAATTGGTACAAGTTAAAAAAGAATTACAAATTAAAAATGGATACAAACTAAAACTAAAAATATATGATAAAATATTTAGTCATAAATATAAATATACTAATTGTAACATTTTTAACATTAAGTGAATATATTTAGAAATTAAAAATATTTTATTATTGAAATAATTAATGATGTTATTAATACACAAGGACCTTGATAAAAAATTGAAAAGGAATAAGATTTTAATCAATAGAGTAGCAAAATGAAGGATGAGAACCTAATTTCTCCTAAAATGTATGTGTATGCACACACACACGCACATGCACATCTCCTCACTAAATTTACAAGTGAATATATCGAGTTATAACTTCTAACTTCAAATACAGCATGCAGGGATTAATTAGTGGAAAGAGCTCGTGACTATCCCTGTAACATCCCACATCGCCCAGGGGGAGTGAATCATGTCAGCCTTATATGTATATTCATATATCTACCTAGCACGAGGCCTTTTGGGAACTCACTGGCTTCGGGTTCCGTATGAACTTCGAAATTAAGCGAGAAGGGGGCCAGAGCACTCCCAGGATGGGTGACCCACTAGGAAGTTTCTCATGAGTTCCCAGAAACAAAACCGTGAAGGCGTGGTCAGGGCCCAAAGCGGACAATATCGTGCTACGGTGATGGAGCGGGCCCTGGAAGTGGTCCGCCTCGGGCGGGATGTGATAAAATGGTATCAGAGCCAATCCCTGGCCGGAAGTGTGCCGATGAGAATGTCGGGCCCTTAAGGGGGGTGGATTGTAACATCCCACATCGCCTAGGGGGAGTGAATCCTGTAAGCCTTATATGTATATTCCCATCTCTACCTAGCACAAGGTCTTTTGGGAGGTCACTGGCTTTGGGTTCCGTAGGAATTCCGAAGTTAAGTGAGAAGGGGGCCAGAGCACTCCCAGGATGGGTGACCCACTAGAAAGTTGCTCGTAAGTTCCCAGAAATAAAATTGTGAGAGTGTGGTCAGGGCCCAAGGCAGACAATATCATGCTACGGTGGTGAAGCGGGCCTGGGGAAGTGGTCCGCCCCGGGCCGGGATGTGACAATCCCTGTTTCGATTGGTGGATTAATGATTAATCTTACTTAAGGTTCTCATATGTATTATTAAACTCTTTTGTTTTGAGGCACCCATTGCATTTGGTAAAACACCTGCCATTATGCTAGGACTAGGAGTACCTCATGTCATCCATACCTTAGGCTTCTTAGCGTATTTCTTTTGTGCCATTTTTTTATTGTTCAGGTTTTTCTTGGTAGTCATTTGATAACCATTTTGTTTTCAATTTTTCATTTTTGTTTTCATTTTTTTTAAACTGAAAAAATATTTGGTAATACTTTGCATTGACTTGCAAAGTGTTACCAAAATATCAAAGTTATGCAATTACTTTATCTACTTTGTGGTAAACTTTGCGTGTAACCAAAACATCATAATATATACATGCAATGTAATCAAAAGTCCAAAATAACTTAATGCCATTATAGATACATTTAACATGCATTTCTTTATTCTAAATTTCCAATCCTTGGTTATTGAGACACGGTTGAACATAGCTCTACCTGGTTATCACTTTCCTTGCTTCATGTTCCGTGCTTGCTTGATGATTTTCTGTGGTCTGGATCATGCTTAGAAGAGTGTGGGCTCTCCATTTCCACCAGCACAAGAAGTTTCCAAGGGAGCAAAGTCTTTGAGTGAGGAAATAACATGCAAGCGTGATACAGAAAAAGACTCCTTCATTGGGCATGTGGACTCATACTTTTTATATAAAGATAGAAGACCCTTTTTTTTTTTATCCTAGTGAAATGCAATTATGTGATGGGATGGAGAAGATGGAATTATCCAAGTCACAACATGTTCTTAGCTTCATTTTCTAGACTCAATGATCACAACCAGTGCTAACTTTTGAGTCCATATCAACCTCGACAACGCTTGCTGCAACGAGTTATGCATAGACGATTGATATGATAATTTGTGGACTTTGATTTTATTGATTATATATAACTTACAATAATTTGGATCTAGTCCCCTTGATTATGACTCTGTTTGTTTGTTTGTTTGTTTTGCTCTTGGATCTAGAGTGTTTGTGTATTTATATTGAAGGAATATGACATGAATTTCATAAATACCATGAAAACTCAATAGCACCTCAAGGCAGGTAGGCAAATTGCAATAGATACAGTCAGTGAAGTTTGATCTGAGTAAGCATATGTGATATACACCTATAAGAAGCACAAAGTTAAGTTCCTAATGAATGTGAGGTAGCCAAGGTCAGATATTGGGCTGGCAAGGGCATTCAATAGCCTTCTCTCTAACTTCTTTGTAAATAGATTGGAGGAGATTTTTATCGACACGACACGGCAAGGTCTATGATACCAGCCAAGCCAAGTTGATTCATTGTTCTATGAAAATGATACATGTTTGAAGTTGATTGTGTCGTAAATTTTGTTATGACATATTACTCACTCATTATATGACTCTATGATTGAAAAGGTTGACCCATATTTACCAAGGTCTAGTAAAGCAAAACTTGGGATGCTTCTCGATGAGGTGGGTTGTTCAAGATAATTACGGTGGAGAGTTCATTCTTTGGATTTTCAGATCATCCAATGATAAGAAATCAAGAATTTAGAATTTACACTGAAATTTATTTGTATTTTATAGGATATTGTATTTTTTTTATTGACTAAAAAGGTATTCCATGTACATGTACAACAAAATTGACATTGTATCGGGATTAAAACACCAAAACGTGGTGCAATATTACACTTCTTGGAGTGATTCGACTTTTTCTCTTGAGAAAACTTGAATCGGAAGAAGTCTTGGAGATGGATGGTGATGGAAGTAAGTTTCACTCGAAGGACCTGGAAATAAGAACAAAGACAAAGAGAAGCAACAATGTCCTTGCTTGTACATTGTACAAGAATGTTGTGAAATGTACCTTTAGACTACTTAAAGATATGTGTTATGTTTTTTTTTTTTTTTTTTTTCAATCTTAACTTTGTTTTATTAACCATGTTTTGCCGAGTGAAAAGATATTGGAGAGGAAGGGTAACATGACATGGGATGAGGCATTGAGTGTTTTCTGAGACATAACAAAAGGTTGTACACCCTCCATGAAGGTATAACGCATAGGTATCTGAATCCATCATATGTACTTGTAGATGACAACAAATGGAAGATGGGAGATTTAGGAATTGATGAGTGTTTTTGGTTTGTTTATTAGTAAAAGTAAAAGTTGGTGAGAACATTTGAGAAATAATTTTATGCACTTTTTTATGCAGCACAAAAGTTGGTGGGTGATTGTTTCGAGGATGATGAGATGGAAGAATAGTTGAAAGGTCAGACATAATGTGCCAGCAGATAAAGTGGACTTAAAAAAGGACATGTTCAGCCTTGGTATGATGCTCTTAGAGCTGCATGAACAACCAAGGACGATTTCTAAAAATTGTAGCATTTTCTATGGCTTTAAGAAGAAAGGAAAACTTCCTAAGAAAGTGATTGATCATCGATTAAGAGCCTTGTGCTAAAGCTTTTGGACAAGACCCTATAAAGAAGCTTTCAACTATAGAGGTATTGGATGATATTACTTTTAGAACGTATATGGATATAGTCTGATAGTAGAGATCAAAACCTTCCAACTCTCACAATCCGATGTCGATGAGGACAAACATGGACATAATTGTTGTGTGTTTCCATATGCAACTCCACAAACTCATTTGTCATTCACAATATGCTTAAATAGATTGAGTGAGTATGTGGAGTGAATGAAGGGTAAGTGAGTATGTGGATTGGCATTATACAACAATGCAACAACTATGTTCATGAATGTCTTCATCGGCATCGGACTGTGATAGTTAGTAACTCGATCACCACCATCCTACTATATCCATATACATTCTACGCAGTGATATCATCCAAAATCTTTGCCGATGAAGGCCTCTTAGCAAGATCTTTGTCCAAAAGCTTCATTGCAAGCCTTTTAAATTGATGGTCATTCACTTTTTCAAAAAGGTTTCATTCCTTCTTGAAGCCGTAAAGAATGCTACCTTTTTTTTTTAAACGTTTCTGGTTGCATAATCAGCTTCAAGAGCATCATATCAAGGCTAAATATGTTGGTTTTGAAGCCTACTTTTATCTTATGGCACATCATATGTCTGACCTTTCAACTCTTCTTCCATCTCCCTACCTTGAAAACAATCATCCATTAGCTTTCGTGTTGCATAAACAGGTGCGTTAAATTATTTCTTAAAAGTTCACACCAGTTTTTACATTTACTAATAAACAAACTTAAAAACACTCACCAATCTCAAAATATTATATCTTCATTCGTTGTCTTTTACAAGTACATTTGATGAATTTAGATCTTCATGAAGTCTACCTTTTTAGTGGATGTACATCAAACTTCTTGTTATGTCTCAGAAACTCTTAACACCTCATCTCATGTCATGTTACCCTTCCTCTCAAATAGCTCTTCAGTCAAAGTTATGCAAAATAGGGTTATCAAACAAAGTTAACATAGGAAAAAAAAAGAAGACACATGTTAATTTATGCGGTCAAATAGATTTATGTGAGAAACTTGAACAATAAAACTTCCTTTTACTTATATAATGACACATGATTTATGTCAGATAAGTCTTGTGCAGATAAAACCAAAAAGCTCAGCCCATCACAAACTTGCATCATTATCATGTTGATTTATTCATCAATGTCATTGATAAGCAACTCCCTGAGTTAATTGATCGATTTATTGAAAAGAATATTGAGTTACTTCTTTGTGTGGCAAGTTTCAGTCTAAGTAATTCTTTCTTTGCTTTTGATAAAGAAATATTGTTGAGCCTTGCCCATTTTTATCCAAGTGATTTTTTCGGAGAACGATCTTGAGTTACTCGAAGAACAACTTGAGAATACATTTGGGACATGATGTCTAATATTGAGTTTGAAAATTTGAAAGCAATTAGTGATCTTGCACAAAAGATGGTTGAAACCAAGAAAGATTAGACTTACTCGTTAGTACTTGCTTTTGACAATATCACTCATCTTACATAATCGAAAACTCATCAAGGACCATTACTATGATTATTCGGAATATTTAATATTATCGATGCTACGTTATTTTAAACTTTCTTCTACTTTCGATGACACGCCCCAACCTCGATATCCCCAAATATCGGGGTAGGCACGTGCTGGCCGACAACCGAGGGTGACGAAGCCACTTTAAACATGTATGCAAATTAAAATAGGTTATTAAGAAGAAAGATGTTAATGCAGAAACGTGTTCAAAGCATACAGCTAATAAAAAATAAAGTAAAAGAATTATTATAGAAAGGTACGAATCGAGGAATGTGACCTACACCGAAGAGGCTTGAAGATGCCTAAGAGGAAGTGCCCTGAAACCAGGATTGTATGCCTCGAATCTTTCCTGAGGGGGCGCAAAAACAAAAAAGGTGAGTGAACCAATGTTTATAATAATACTAATAATATGAAAACCGATTTCTTTCTGAACATACTAACCCCCTGTTTTGAAAACATATATAATACTACATATAGTAAGTTTTTTGAAAACTATAGTGTGCCATGCAATTATTCGTAAAACAAGTACGCATAAAACAATGCTCAATAATGGTGTTATTGCCGCCCGAAGTCAAATCCGTAAATCTCAACCATATTGTACTCTCTAGGGGTATCATAGTGGCTCAAAGGCAGTACCTGTCTATCACCCAAAGGTGAAGTTGTACGACACTGGGTTATGACCATGGTCAATCACCCGAATGTGAAGTTGAACGACTCCAGGTTACGTTGGAGAAGATGATATATAACATCACACATCGACACTAGCCCTGAGCTAGTGAAGCTGGGGGTATATCATCAATATCATAAACTTCTCATTCACCCGAAGGCAGTACCTGTCCATCACCCGAAGGTGAAGCTATACAACATTGGGCTACGCTAATGAAGAAACCATGGTCCATTACCAGAAGTTAAAGCTGTACAACTCCGAGTTACGCTGGAGAAGAGGATATATAACATCACACACCAACACTAGCCCTGGATTAGTGAAGCTTGGGGTATATCATCAATATCATCAACTCCTCATTTGCCCAAAGGCAGTTCATGTCCATCACCCGAATGTGAAGATATATGACACTAGGTTATGCTATTGAAGAAACATGGTAGACCCCATCACCCGAAGGTGAAGTTGTACGACTCTAGGTTACGCTGGAGGAGAAACATATACATAGATATCCTTAACTGTGTCCTATGGCCATAGACATCTACATACCCATGTTGTGTGGATGTGTTGTATGATAACCCACTAGATAAGTACCGAAAACATATCTTAAACTCATATCAAATCCGGAGTTAACAAGCTCAAAGCCTCATTCATAAATCCAAAATAATTCACATTCATAAATCCATAGAATTCTATATATGCAAATCCAAAGAGTCCTAACTCATATTCGGAAATCCGCAATATAAATCATATTCATAATCCATAGATTTTCGTATACGTAAACCCAATATTTCATAACCTTTCGTAAAACATAAATTCGATAAATCATAAATATTCCGGAAAAGCAATTTAAATAAATCATAAGTATGAAAATCCATAAAACATATTATAAATCATGCTCCATCCATGAAATATGCAATGCATGCAAGCCTAACATTTTATAAAAAAATGCAAGTTTAGAAGGGGTACACTCACATATATTTTGTTGCCTGGGAAGCGCTCGAGCTAACGAGGATGAAATCACTTTCCATCGATGCACCTAACCACAATTAGGGACCATTAAGTAAAACTTTACTAAAACGTAAGAATTTGGGAAAACGGACTGCGGATTTGAATTCGGCAAGTCGAAAAACCTAAGGAGGGATCTCGGGTTCCCCCCATGCGTTGTCGCCGGCAGCCCAAACTCGTTGGAAAATTTAACAACTCCAAAAGTTCCTAAGTTTTACAAGAATGTAGATCTCAATGAGAGGAACAACTTTCATACCTGGGCAGAAGTCCAATTCGGTCGGAAAGTGCCTAAAAAAGCCTAGATCTGCCGGAAACCCTAGAAATGAGTGCTCTCGATTCGATGCCTAAACAAACTCCAACGCCTCATCCAATGCTTGGGCCTTGTTCTTAGGGTTGAGGGAAGTCTATTAGTGGTGGTGGTTGACGGAGTTAGCTTCGGGATTGATGGATCACCGCCATGAAGTGTTTCTTAGGTGGTTTTGCGTCGTAATTCTTCGAAATTTGGCCGGAAAAAGCATCAGATTCCATGGTTCCCACCAAGTCGGGGATGGCTGGTTCCTCCCTTCCCTCATTTCCTTTATTTCTCTCATTTCCCATTGGTTCATTTTCCCTTTTTCTTCCCCGATTGGGCAGCTTCTCCTTCCTTTCTCTCATCTTCTTTCCATCACAGCCATACACGTGGCACCAGATTGATGCTCTAACAAAATCTGGAGCCTTTAAGATTTATGGTCAAATGACCATTTTGCCCTCAACTTCGTTTATTAATAACTCATTCGTTATAACTCCAAAGTACATTCCATTTACGCCCACGCGTTCGTGATGATGAGTACTACAAGAATACGCCAAGGAAATGGATCTTATGTGACATGATAAGACGGTCAACAAAAGTCAACACATTTGCCTCGAACCATAATATTTGGGGACGGGTCGTTACATTCGAAGTCATAGCTAACAATCAACTTTCTAGTTCTAAAGAGCAGGGCATGAGATTTGGACTGATTTCAAACAGTACGAGGGAATCATGGTTGTGATTATACTTTCACTCAAAGTGAAGAACACCTTTCTTCTTAACGCCATGCCAGACACACTATACTTGAGAGTCCATTTATGACTATAAGACCAAAAATTAATTTTTTAAGCATCACATTTTACATAATAGACAAGGTCCATTGACACCTTAATAGATATCTCACTATTGTTTTATCACCATCCTCATGGTTCTCCTCCTTAAGGACGAAACAATGAAGAAGTTGAAAAGCACAAGCTTCAACAATATCGAGATCAATGCATAAAATTTTCCTTAAAGTAGCTAAGTTGTATAACACCTCACGCAAGAGAAAAACTTCCTGCAAAGTTTGAACCTTTTGAGGCCCTCAACAAAAGTGGGGTCAAGTTGCAACCCATGTCAAACCCACTATCTAGAATATGATGAGAATATGTCCATTGGGGTGGTTGTGGTTATGGAGGTTGGTTGTTGTTGGGAATGGGAATAATCTATTCGTACAACTTTGCAGTGATCTGACTTGATAGAGTCATCAGCCAAGGTAACACAGAAATCGACCTCCTCGGACTCGACTAGAGGAAGCAGGATGAAATCATGTTGTTTGGTGATGGGGTTGCTCACATAACACTAGTAAATTGTTGAGTTGAACAACAGAAGTAACCCATTAGAAGAGTCGTTGAGTTTGTAAGAGAAGTCACATCCCCAATCCACCCCAAATAAGGGATAATCATATAAGTAGAACAAAGAGATTAACTGATACATATTATCGCGAGAGTGGATCGTACAATAGAAAAGACCCACAGTTGGAAATTGCAACCAAAATATCCGCAGCCACACATAGGAGGTTATTTGATGCCATTGCCAAGACTTGAAAACCATCTTGCACTTTACCAAATCCTTTTGTGATTATCTACACAAATATTAAACAACGAATCCTCACACCAACATCATCATCATCATCATAATAATAACAATAAAAAAGAGTAAGAAGAAGAAGAAGAAGAAGATGAACACAATAATAATAACAATAACGACAACAACAACAACAACAACACAATAATAATAACAATAATAACAATAACAATAATAAGAACAACAACAACAACAACAACAACAACAACAACAACAACAACAACGACAACAACGACAATAATAATAAATTGCTCATCCTTGTACTTCCTGAATCTGAATCTAAAACTAAATCATTAAGATTACTATAGGAGTTGGAAACAAAGCCATTGTCGATGAAGATGCGGCCGCCACCAGTTTTGACAGAAAAACCCTACCTTACCCTACCCTAGAATGAATGAATGAATTCTGCAACTAAGTAATTAACTGAACACAAGAGAAAGTTGTCATCGTCAATAAGCCATTTTCTCACCAATAATGTAATCGTAATGCAATGGGAGAAGCTGTAAAGGGAAGTAGATCAATCTATTCTTCAAATAAATTTTTTTTCAAAGCCTCCTGATGAGTTTGCTCACCCTTCAGTGTTGTACTCTCCATATCTCATTGACCAAATAAAACATGAGAAATCATTTTCAAACAAAAACAACGGCTAAGATTAATGACAGTAGGTTATATGGCCTATTTGGTATCGTATTAAAAGTTTTTCATAATTTCTCAAACCATTTCTCAAGAACATTTAAGATTCAAAAACTTGTTTAGTATGAAATTCAAAATTATTTTTAAATTTTAATAATTGAAAAAAGACAAAAAAAAAAACAAAGAGAGAAGGGGAAGAGAAAGAGCAGAGAGGAGAGAGAAATACGAGAGAGATTTGGAGGTCAAGAGAGAGTAAGATAGGATAGAGATATAGAAAAATCGAGAGTGAAATGAGAGAGAAAAGTAGTGGGTTTAGAGTTTAAAAACTCTAAAATTCACTTTTTGTGTTTTTCAAAAATAGGCTAATTTTCAAGTTAGTTTTGAATTCAGTTTTTTTTTTAAAATAGATTAACCAAATATTTCAGTTGTAAAACTTAAAAAGTGTTTTTGAGTTTAAAAAGATAGATTTAAGTAGAACACCAAATAGGCCCTTAATTATCCTTGTTTTGGTATACTAGGACTAGAAAACTCACAAAATTTCTTCGTGCATTTTCCCTTTATTTTATTTTATTTAAAAGGGGGACAACTAGTGGCAAGCCACAGTTATCCATCCCTTTTGGGGGTTGGGAAGACTCACAGAGGCATTTCAGTCACTCCTTGGTCACAAGTCTAGCTTCCACACCAACAACGGGTTTTGAACCCGAGATCTTCACTTTTTAGTTTGAAGAAAGCCTCGCAATCTACCATTTACCATTGGGCCACCAGTTCTTAGTTTCATGCCTTTTCCCTTTGGGTTTGGGGAAATTGTTTGTCATTTGTAACACTTGTGTGAGTGATTAAAGAAAGAATCCAAATCCAAATCGTTTATTTTATAAGAAAAAGAAAAATATAAAAATTTAATTAACCAAAATAAATGTAAAGTGGGCCATGCCTAATGAGTATTAGATGTATAATGGGTTTAGTATGTAGACCATGTGTGCTGGGTGGGCCTAAGATCCTATCATGACCTTCAAGTTGAGAGAGACAATTTTATTCTCGTTTCCACCAAATTTGAAACAAATTTTTGCCATTCACACAATCTAACGGCTCTGTGAATTCCTCACGACCTTAAGTAAGTATAGCTGTCTTGCTTTGCGTGTTTCGACTCTTTCTCTCTCCTATTTTTCTTAAAATGTTCAACCCAACCACGTGAAGGCTACTTAGTATTACGATTTAGTGGTATTTATCTTCATTTATAAGTGAGAGGTCTTAGGTTCGATTCCACCAAAGATGAATTTAAACCATATTATTGTCAGCCCATTGTGTGAGGCTTAGTCCACACTGACCCTCTTGGTATAGATAATATCGTTTGAATTAAAAAATGAAAAAAATCATTCCCTAACAGCTAGTTATTAATTTGTAACCTTGTTGGTAATTATAGGGAGCTACCAACTGAGTCCTATATTATTGAATTTGAATACTGACACCAATTTATCATTATTTTTTTGGAAAGCACCAATTTATCATATTGATTAGGTTTTAATTTCATAAATTGAATGAACAAATATATGTTAGCAGATATGAAAGGTGCGTATGATTAGGGTTTCTTGATAAAACCAAATAGTATAGCAGTATCATTATTGAAAAGACATGACTTTTGGAACGGTGTGTGAATTAGATGATAGTGAGGGCCGCCTACTTATTTTCTGAATATATGTGATTTCTCCAATCATGCATTATTGGTTTTATGGTTATGAATTAATTTCGTTCAACACATTGATTCTCAAAATTTGCAAGTACATTACATAGAATTTTCTAACCTAATAGTTAAAAATTAAAGTTATAAGGTCAATTTTGAAATCAATTATGGATATAAATGTTATATCATTCCTAATGCACATCAAATAACAGTTCAATTTAACTTTTTAAAGCAAATGTAGAGTTATATATGACTTCTAGAGTCAAATGCAAAATCAAAGTCATATATAAATTCTAATTTTATGAAGCATATTTAAAATTAAAAGTTATATTTACCTCTAACTTTTCATGTGTGGTCTGTCAAGTTATATTTTAGTCAAACTAAAAAATTGAATGGGCCGGGATTGGGCTTTATATATGTTTGTAATTGCATCGTTGGAAATTCTCTTATCTCATCGACATGAATTATCATTCATACAACACGAGGTTTGTGATTGTGAGACATAGAAAGTTTGAAACTGCAAATCCATATTCTGCCGAGTCTTGACTTGCCCAGGTAAGCTTCCCAGTGCTCAAAGTTAAGAAATTTCCAAATTCACAATCCAGTTAGATGTATTTGGAATATAGGGTTAGAAGAATTCATTTAATTCCTCAATATATTTTATTCAAATTTTTGTATATTAATTTCTTTAGTTGTGCACTTTTTACTTGACCTCTTTTCATGATTATACAGTGTTCTTCCATAGTAGGCTACTCGTTCTGCTTAAACAGTTTTACATATAATTTTTCAGCTTAAGTTAACTAGGGCCAAGTAACAAAACTCCTAGTATACTAACCGTGCCCCTTTAATGTCGACAGATTCAATGTTCACCCTCTCAACCAACCTCGGAATAGCTACTCCCAGAAAAGGCAAACAATTTACCCCTAAGCATGTAGAGAAAGTCCTCCCTACCTACCAAAAACAATTATTTATATTCAACACGAACTGAAGCTAATTAGATAACAAGACAGCCATATATGCTTTTGTATCATCTCTATCTTACTCGGAAAGTATTTCTTTGATACTCTTCTTTTTTCTTTGTATTAGTGCAAGCTATGGTGACTGCAGAGTATCCCCGCCTTCATGTACACATCTTTTAAGCGTATCATGCTGTTGCTGCATTGTTAATTCTTTCAGCAGTTAATTCTTTCGCAAAATGTATATCTACAGATGCAGGCTGCTGCTGCATTGACGATACTTTTAAGGGAATGGTTCAAGACTTGATTTTAAAAATGGCTTCCAAGAAAACTGGCCTGAAATTGTTAACTGGATCATAGTCGAATTCTTGAAATCCGAAGCGGAGGAGACTCTCTTGTTCGGAGCAGCCTTGCTCTCAAGATTGCTTATAGAATGCTCGGACTCCAATAGAGGAGAAATTGGGAGTATAAATGATGAAATTCTCAAGCTTTTGTGCACCACCATGGCCGTCGGGTTGTCTTCCATGCAGTAGAATTACATAATGTCCCTCTCCAAGTCGAGATTTGCAAGGCTGTGGTGCTGTTAATCTTTCAAGTTGTTCCACTGGCCGTCCTAAAAAAACATAGGGATAATAAAGCGACTGTGTTTATACTTCTAGATAGCAAGACGACGAAAGAAGCTATTGAAAGGATAGGACCAATGACTAAAATATCGATAATATTGACGAAATATCGCTGATATTATCGTTTTTCAAATAGACCGATATTTTCCCACGTATCCCCCTAATTGTCGTCAAAATATCGCGATATTATCGAAACAATCATCGTCGCTCCATCGTCGGAAAGGCAGCCGAGGCTGCGTTGTTGCAGCTGCCCAGATCTTTCTCTGCAATCTAGGCTTAGACCCAAGATCTGCGCCTCCGTCGTCGGAAATGAAAAATCCATTTTCTCTGGATCCCAAAACCTGCTTGGGTTTGAATCAAACCGTTTGATGGATCCCCTTGCCTGATGGTGGTTGCCGGAAGGTGAGAAAGGGAGGAGGAACGGTCCACAGGTGGTGACGGTGCTCGCCAGAGTGTGCGCCACTGTGGTGCTCTGTGGGTGTGGGTGTGGTGGTCTATGCTCCGGGGGAGAAGAAACAAAGACATGAATGAGGGAGAAGGTTCGAGGGATTGGGGAAGGGGGAAACACGGGGAAGTGGGGTGTGTGTGTATCTGTCTACTCTAGGAAGAAGACTTGTAGAGAGGAGATGGGGGGAGAACCGGAGATGAATGAGGAGAGGAATGAGGGAGAAGGAAGTGGTCTGTGCGTGTGTGTGTGTGTGGAAGTGGGGTGTGAGTGTGTGTGTGTGTGTGTGTTATCCGAGAGAAGAAAAAACAAATCCAAACTTGCTTTCAAAATATCTAGCCCACGTGTCAGTGATCGTGAGGTTTGTTCTTCAATATATTCACCTTGCTTTACGCATGCAGGGTGGATATGGAAACTATGTTGGACCACCTCCCGGATTTATGAGTCCCTTTACTGGTGAGGCAAACTTCACGCATGCAACATAAGATGAGGACCATGGCAGTAGGCGGGCAGGACCAAGAATTGGTGCCATAAGGAAGGACTATACTAGTAGAGAAAGAGGCAAGGGGACTTTGTCAAGTCAAGAAGATGACTCGTTATCTATAACTTTGGACTCTATTGGAGTGGGAAGTAGTAACTATGGTTATACTCATAACCAACCATTTCCCTGCTCTTCATATCCCATTCCTGTTGAGATGGAATCGAGCGACTCATGGAAAGAATCTAAGACTCAATCTTCAAATGATTTTGCTTATAGACAACGTCAACCAATCTCGGATCCATATTGATGACATGTTAACAATTACATGCAAAACTATTTTGGGGATTTAGCATTTGATGATTACTCTTCACAATACACTTACTCTACACATAGAAATGATGAAGATAGTCAAAATTTTGAACCTCATAGGAACTCTATGTGGTATTAAGTCACTCATGTATCTTACCATGCAATGTATAAAGTGTAAAATATTGTACTAATTCATTATATATAAATGATTATGGTGTGTTTAAACTTCTTTCATTAATTATTACATATTTTCTACACTTACAATGTTTGTCAGCTCGCTATATAATCAACTTAAATCAGTTAAATCCATCATGCAATGCATTTCCTTCCAATTTTTTGTGATAAACTAATAGATAATTGACTAAATAAACATTCTGCAAAGTTTCCATAAAAATTTCCAAGTTTTTCTTACAATTTCCGTGGTTTTTATTCAATTTTTATTGATATAAATAATATCCCGATATTTCCATCGAAATTTCCGTGTTTTTGGACTACCAATATTTCCGATATCATCGATATTTAATACCTTGCTGTTGAGCAAGAAGTTGTGATGCAAGCCACACCTTGTAGTAGTCGAAGGTTTGGATGAACCATATAAATTGAATTTGCTTCGAACAGTCTTGATCAAGAGTGTGTGAAGCTTTCTACGAATTGTAGTTGCCCTTCATTGATGAAGCTTTTGTTGGCACTATAAATTGGTTTGCTTCACACTGTCTTTATCAATAGTGTGTGAAACTTTTGAGAATTGTGGTTGAACTCATTTGATGAGGCTTTTGTTGACACCATAAATTGGTTTTGCTTCACACTGTTTTGATCAAGAGTGTGTGAAGCTTTTGAGAATTGTGGTTGCCCTCCATTGATGAAGCTCTTGTTGGCACCATAAATTGGTTTTTGCTTCACACTGTCTTGATCAAGAGTGTGTGAAGCTTTTGAGAATTGTGGTTAAACTCTTTTGATGAAGCTCTTGTTGGCATCATAAATTGGTTTTGCTTCACACTGTCTTTATCAAGATGAGCACCTATGTACTTGTGCTCACTAAAGGAGAGCTTGAACCAATGTACTTGTGTAAACCCTTCACAATTAATGAGAACTCATCTACTCCGTGGATGTAGCCAATCTGGGTGAACCATGTACATCTTGTGTTTGCTTCCCTATCTCTATCCATTTACATACTTATCCATACTAGTGACTGGAGCAATCTAGCGAAGGTCACAAACTTAACACTTTCTGTTGTACCAAAGTCCTCACTGATTTTTTGCATTAACAGATTATATAGTTAGTGGTTAATTAACAATGGAATTCGTAGGTTAGTGCATGCTGAGCAAAAATTGTACATAATATGTAAACAAATAATTCACTCGACACAATTTCACCCTTGTTCTTTTTTTCCGAAGAGTGTTTTATTAATTCGAGTTCGACCCATTCTAGGCTACGCGCCTATTAATTACAACCTTTCTTTTGGGAAAGAAATACCCTTTGATTCCAATTCGAATAAAATGCAACTTGAGTATTTTGATGTTCGTTTGATTTTGTGACTGCACCTAGGTCGAACCCTAGATTGCCTACGTACCCTCTTGAGGGATCAAGTCACTCGTAGTTCATAGTGTTTGGGGTTTGATGCCTTGTGCAGTTTCAGCTCGTGCGGGCGAGGACTTTAAGCCATTGGAGCGTTTTGATGCCTTGTGCAGTCTTAGCTCATGCAGGCGAGGAGCATAGTGCCTTATGCAGTTTCAGCTCATACGGGCGAGGAGCATTTGAAAATTTGATATGGCTTCATGCCATTTGAGACTTTTCTTTGGCTTTGTTCCATTTGAGACCTTGATACGGCTTCGTGCCCTTTGAAACTTTTCTTTGGCTTCGTGCCATTTTGGTATTTGATACGGCTTCATGCTATTTGAAGTGGCTTCATGCCATTTGATATTTAATACACGACATGAGTTCAATTTGAGGTGGTGAGTCCATTAAGTTTTGTACTTTGAGATGGCTTGTGTCCACGACATTTGGAGTAATTTGTATCCACGAGTTTGATGTCGACATCGTCTTCATACTCTTTTCTTTTTGCTTGGACTTGATATACCTCTATCACGCTATTGGACTCTTGCCCATTTATCTTGGCCCAAATTTATATTTTATAAGGCCCAAATTGAGATTGTATATCTTGCCATGTTTGATTCCTTAATAGTTTGAGAAGAATGGGATCCAATTCGAGATGGCACAATTTAGATTGCCATAAAGAAATTTTGTCCTTTGTGACCACATAAAATCCCATAGCTCCATTGATCTCCACGTGATCTTTCCCATTTAATTTGGAGAGTTGTTCTGCAGCAAGTAAGTTTTGTTTTCTTATTTGTGGGGCCGAGTTTTGAATTGGCATGAAGATGGAATTCTACATAAGTCGGCAAAATAAAGACAGAAAGGCATAAGAGTCTTGTTGGCTCTTTCTTTCCTTTTGAATTCAACTTAAACAGGCCTCTTCACTGGATTTGGATCTCATAAATCCTCTTGCACCTTCTCTCTGTCTCCACCCATCCTTTAGTTTATTAAATAAATATGATTCATATTTAAAATTACTTTCTTGATCTCTGCATTCTTTCGACAGCAGCATAGCTTTTGTGCAGAGACTTGGACTTTTGCTGGTCACATGCAGACTTAGCCAGAGATTTATGCCTTTGCAGAGGATAAGAATTAATTTTTTATTGCTCTTCATTTCTCTGGTGCTCTGAGAAGATCTTGTGCGTTTCTTTTATGCACCGTTCTTCTCCGTCAATGACTTAAGCAATCTTCTTTTATGCTGGAGACTTGGGCCAAAACTTGCATTATTTTTTTTATGCACTTTATACGTGAGCGCAACTTTCTTTTTTTTAAATGTCGACCTCAACTTCAGTTTCTTCTAGGCTCTGAGACGATGATGATAGGGATGCTTCCCTTAGTTCTTCCGTTGTAGGTTTATCACTTGCTTCATCATTTCTCTTGTTCACCATCTTCGGAACTTTTTAATAGGCAAGGACCATTTTTTGTTCTCCCATGACGAACTGCTACAATCACTGGTAGAAACTTTGATGATCTGATTTTGGAGAGCGTTCGTTGAGGGGCTGCTGCATATGTGAGCACGGACAAAGGGGACTAGTTGCTTCCTTTGTCTTCATCCGTTATAGGTTCAGATTTGTTGCTGCTGCAAATGGTGGTGATCGGCGGCGTCGCAGCAGCAAGTTGGGCAGAGATTCTCGGTGGCGCTCTTGTCCATCCAAGACTGCTATCGTCTTTGTGTCGTTGATACAAAGCATCGCTGGGCACGATGGGTGGGCGCTATTCCTTCATACCAATCATACCTCAAAATTTCTTTGGGCACCCATGCAAGTGTTTCTTTTTTTTAGAATTGGGCTGAATTCAATCAACATGTTTTGCTGAAATCTTTGAATGCTTTGTTGCTTTTCCTGCTCCTAGTTCTTCTTTACTTTCCGTATTTCACCGTTATCTCTCAATTTCTCTCTTAACTTTCTGCAGGGTCTCATTTTCTTCCTCCTCCTTTTTTACCTTCTTCTTTGAACTTTTCAACCCTATCTAAACACGGGACTTTGAACCTGTTTGATTGACAGCAAGCTTCATTCATTTTTTTTTTATAACTTTGAAGCTTCCAAATCCAACAAACTCTATTCTTCTCCACGTGAGGTGCCTATTTTTTTCTTCCTTGCTTTCCTTTGTCTTGTCAGCTTGTCAGCAAACTTTTTTTTTCTTCTCTGTGAATTTTTGAAACTTTTCCAAATCCCGTAGAACTTTACGTGGGAGTAAACATCTATTTATTTCCCTCTTGTAGTAACTTTTTCCTTGGTGGGATTCATGCCGCCTGGGCTGAAGAAGGCATTTAAGCACCTTCTATTTTTGTTGGCTGAAGCTCTTCTAAAGTCTTTTGAATTCTTTTGAGAGTTTTTATTCAAATATGTAGTGTAGTGAAGACCCATAAGAGGAAGATAACAGCATTATTTTATTCCTCTGCCGTTGCTTGTTTATCCGCGAGAACGGAAGGATGATACACCACTTCTTTGCCACTGCTGCTTGTCTCCCTCCATCTTTGACTTTCGACGAAAACGGGCGGCATGCCAAACTCTTCCTCCTTCGCCGCGAGGTGCGTGGCATCCCGATTTATTTCGTTCTTCACCATCTGCCGTTTGTATGGATGTATTTTCGTTCTTCATGGACCTTATACAAGCTTCAGAGTCTTTGATAAACTTTTATAAGAAAAACGCAACAGCACGTCTTCAACTTTAAAGCAGCAACATGTCCTTGTATTTAGAGCAACATCAATGTGTGAGAAAAAAAAGTTAGTGGTCTTCGTTCATGCCACGGATTTCTCGTGAAAGAGCCGTGCCTGAAGCTTGGTTCTGCTTATGAAGGCGACGAACTTCGTCGAACGGTAGGCAGCTAGAGAGTCCCTTGTAGCAGATTTATGCGAGCTCTCAAAACACGTACGGTAATCGATGACCAAACTTGAAGTCGCATTCTGCTTTCTGGTGAAGATGGAGGGTCGTAGACGACTTCTTTCTTAGGACCGAGAATGGACGATGAAGAGCATCGATCACTCAAATTTGATTGGAACTTCACGGGGTGGTTTAAAACACCCCGAAGAAATTCATGGAACTAACTTCAGCGGCACGGACCACTCCCTTTTCTTCTCGGCATAGAAGAGCTTGATGGGTAGAGAGGTCACTGCATGGCTGCAACGTCCTTTTGGGCTTCCTTTTAACGTCTGTGATGGAGCTACAAGTTTCTTCACTGATGGAGAAAGGAAGGTGGCAGATTTCCAGAGGCCTACGGCTTTATTTTCTAGATGGATGTCGTGACTTGGGAGAGGATGAAAAAGCAGAGTGTTTCTTCTTCTACAAAGCAAAGAAATAACAACGAAATACAAAGGAAAGATTAACCCAAAAAAAAATAATGGATTTATACCTTTTGAGTCCTTGCCTTTCCTTTTTGGCATCCACCCTTCCTCTGTATTCTTCTGTTTCTCTTCTCGTTTGATCTCTCTTAGTGGCCCACAATCTCTGCAACGTTTATGTACCTTTCCTTCGTTGCTCTCCTATTTTGTCTCAATTTCTGCAGAGTCTCCCTCATTTTCTTTCGTCCTCCGTGTGCTTCAATTTCTGCAGCGTCTCCCTTTTTTTTTCTTGTCCTCCTTTTTTGTTGCAGCTGATGCCTATTTATAGGCATCATAGGAGAGTTCTAGAGCTTGCTACGTGAGGGGGGAAGATGGAGGGCATGACTTCCTGCCACTCTCTCTTAACCTCTCTTAATTGACCCCACGTTTTTTTTTGTTGTAGGAAAGGGGGAACCTATTTATTACTTCCCCCTTTTGTAGGAAATTTTCCTTATTTATATTTTTTTTATTTGTTTATGGATATTTAGTTTGTATGTAAAACCCATTCTTAACTTTTTGGGCTGGTTTACATCTTTGTTTTGCCTTGTAGTCTGACTCAATTTGTATGGACTCTATTTTTTTTATGTTGTATATTTTTGTTGTTCAACAGTGCAAGGGTTTTAGTTAACCAATGGCTATTTAATCATATTAGCGTCTTGTGTTGTAAACTCAACAATGATTAAATGGGGCACTGTTTGGGTTAATATTTGAACATTTGATTTGAATGAAGGAAAGCCTAGGGATGTCAACTAAAAGGGGACTTGCTCGAAGCACAGCACCAAGCCCAAAGGCAAAGTGAAGCCTTCTCAGCCAAGATACAAGCCAGGTGCTTATCATTGAAGTGACAAGTCATAAAGACTAACCTACTACCAGTGAAAAAACATTTTCTAGTGGCATTCCAAGTAAAAGCTGATGACTCACTACCCTCCAAGTGCTTTCAGGCAAGAGCAAAATCACAGCAGTCGAGCTAAATTGCCTATAAAAGGAGGAAGAGGACCCAGAGACAAAGACAATCAACCAATCAAACAAATAAACATACAAACTTTGATCTCAAGCCAGATTTGCATCCAAAAGCTGAAATCAACCCAGAATCAGTCATTTTTAGCGACAAGTTATCTTTTGCCTAGTTTAAGGCTCTAATATCTCCTTTAGTGGCGTAGTATTGATTCCCTTGTGTAAACTTGTTTACCAGCCATCCTTTTTTAACATATAAACACCTTTTAATTCAAAGAGAAGTAATTGCAAGAGGTTCAACCTTGACAGACAAGGTGAAATCTTGCCCGACGCTCTTTGTTTGTTTTCTAAATTTGTAGATCTATCACTTAATGCATTCTCCAGTATGTATTCAAGTTATTTCCATTAGTTTTCCTATCTTAAGAGTTCCATTTGCATCTGGATCTGGTTAGTTTAATGGATATGTTATCATTAAAATCAATCGAGAACTAAGCAAACGGCTTAAAGGGGCCTGGACTCCCTTCATTTGAACATACAAGACTGTGAACTAAAAGTCCTCATTTACAAGGCAAGAAAAAGAACTTAATGTGGACTTAACCCATCCACGACAATCCTTTGATAACAAGAAGTCCGAGTACCTTTGATAACAAGAAGTCCGAGTAACTTGGAGCGCAAGTAATCGACTAAAAACACTCTTGTTCTACATTTGCTATATTGAGATAGCAGTGACACGCCTAGCACTTAGTTAGTTTTGATTGCAAGGCTCAAGGCCTACACCTCAGGCCCCACAAAGACACTTTTCAGAACTAACTTTGTCTTCTTCTTGTAGCACATCAACAAGTAAGAGCCTGACTACACATCTAAAGTGCCAATTCCTTGGAGAACTGTGTTGAGGTCTGAGGATCATTCTCCAGGGAAATCTTCGCCACGAACAAGATCTGTGATTTGATTCATATGAGAAAACTAAATGTCTTTTCTCTCCAACAGTGCATAATGTGTGAAAGAGGAAGTGACAGTGAGGATGAGTTGTTTGTTCACTGCCCTATTGCTTTTAGATTGTTATTGAGACCGTTCTTAGAAAATTTGATTTGAGTTGGGTGATTGAAACTGCATGTTGCTCTCTGTTCTCGTTTTCCTCCGCCATCTCCTTCTCCCAAACTCTCAATGGAAAAAAATCTCCGAGTGGGTATTGAAATTGTTGAAACAACTTACAGACTTCTCCTTCTTCAAGTTCCTAATACTCAGGCATCCTTCTATGGTCCATACTATAAAAAAGATTCCAAATCCAATCGTCCTTTATGTTAAAAGTTAATGCTTTACTTAAACTGATTATGTGTAAAAGGGCTGACTATTGCCTATATCAGTCGACCCATTCTCTTTATCAGTCGACCCAATTACTTCAGTCGGCTTATGTATTGAGCCATATATATCAGAAATATCTGAATGAAAATATAAGATCTCTATTTTAAGAAAAAGCATCAGCCCTCTGTTTCCAAAGCTCTCTGCACTCTGATTCTTTGATTTTCAATCTTTATCATTTTAATCAAGTTTTATTAATAATGAAAAACTCCGCCTATGTCTTACATGGCCGGTCCCAAGCCCGGATAAAGGAGGAGGGGGAGGGCGTCAGGTAGTCGACAGCCGGCACTCCATGATCACGTCGAATCCTTATGAAAATGAATCCAGAACAAAATCGCGCTAAAGCTAGGGCGTCACCCGTAAGTGGCGCGCTGTGTGGCCCGAGCACAGTGATAAGTGAGCAAGGGTCGCTGTATCTCCATCGGCACCCGGATGCAGTGTTAAATGAGCAAGGGGGCCATAGAAACTTCTTTTCGAATGACTCCACTCAAAGTTGTTTGGGAGCATATGCTCCTATCAACTTTACCCGGGACACACAAAAGAAGTACTTTGATCCTATTAGACGGGGGAGGGTGAAGAAGCTAGGACAGAAAGGTAGAGTTCAAGAGAGCAAAATGCGTTTAGGAACGTGGAATATAGGAACCTTAACGGGAAAATCTATGGAAGTAGTGGAAGTTATGGTGAGGAGAAGGATAAATATTATGTGCCTACAAGAAACTAAGTGGGTTGGTAGTAAGGCAAAGGATCTAGAAAACTCAGGGTTTAAACTTTGGTATTCGGGCACAAATAGAACGAGAAACGGTGTTGGCATCATCGTGGACAAGACCTTGGTACAAGATGTTGTAGATGTCAAGAGGGTAGGAGATAGAATCATGGCAATCAAGATTGTAATAGGACAAGAACTTATCAATGTGATTAGTGCGTACGCACCTCAAGTAGGGTTGGATACGAGTTCGAAGGAGAAATTTTGGGAAGATCTTGGAGACTTGGTGCAAGGAATTGCTCAGACGGAGAAGTTATTTATAGGAGGAGATTTAAATGGACATGTGGGCAGGGAGACAGGCAACTATGGAGGTTTTCATGGTGGCCATGGTTTTGGGGAGAGAAACGAGGATGGGGAAGCTATCTTGGATTTTGCAATGGCATATGATCTCTTCTTAGCCAACACCTTCTTTAAGAAGAGAGAAGAACATGTGATCACCTACAAGAGTGGGTCGTCAAAAACACAAATAGATTTTCTTCTAATGAGGAAAGGGGATCGTATAACTTGTAAGGATTGCAAAGTTATACCAGGAGAGAGCGTGGCTAATCAACATCGCTTGTTGGTGATGGATGTACATATCAAAAGAGTAAGACAAAAGAACAAGACTTGGAAGTGCCCAAGGACTAGATGGTGGAATCTAAAAGAAGAAAAACAAGCAATTTTCAAAGAGAAGGTAATCACCCAATGTGTGTGGGATAGAGAGGGGGAAGCTAGCCAAATGTGGGATTCCATGGCTAGTTGTATCCGAAAAGTAACAAAAGAGGTATTAGGAGAGTCCAAGGGCTTTGCCCCACACCAAAAGGAATCTTGGTGGTGGAATAAGGAGGTACAAACAAAGGTGAAGGCTAAGAAGGAATGTTGTAAAGCCTTATACAAGGAGAGGACCGATGAAAATGGTGAAAGGTATAGAAAAGCGAAGCAAGAGGCGAAGAAAGCTGTCAGAGAAGCTAAGTTAGCGGCTTACGACGATATGTATAAACGACTAGATACCAAAGAATGAGAGTTGGATATCTATAAACTATCTAGAGCAAGGGAAAAGAAGACAAGGGACCTAAACCAAGTGAGGTGCATCAAGGATGAGGATGGAAAGGTTCTTGCTACAGAGAACGCGGTTAAAGACAGATGGAGAGGTTATTTTCATAATCTTTTCAATGAAGGACATGAAATGAGTGCTTCTTTAGGGGAGTTGAGTAACTCAGAAGAGTGTAGAAACTACTCTTTTTATCGTCGAATCCGGAAGGAAGAAGTGGTTGTAGCTTTGAAGAAGATGAAGCATAAAAAAGCAATAGGCCCAGACGATATACCAATCGAAGTGTGGAAACTTTTGGGAGAGACAGGTATAACATGGCTCACTGACCTTTTCAATAGGATTTTGAAAACGAAGAAGATGCCAAATGAGTGGCGAACGAGCACTTTGGTGCTATCTACAAGAATAAGGGCGACGTACAAAATTGCATGAACTATAGGGGTATTAAGCTAATGAGTCATACAATGAAGCTCTGGGAGAGAGTCATTGAGCATAGATTGAGGCAAGAGACACGGGTTTCGGACAACCAATTCGGGTTCATGCCAGGGCGCTCAACCATGGAGGCAATCTATCTCTTACAAAGATTGATGGAAAGATATAGAGATGGGAAAAAGGATTTACACATGGTCTTTATAGATTTGGAAAAAGCGTATGATAGGGTCCCAAGAGACATTATTTGGAGGATTTTAGAGAAGAAAGGAGTACGAGTAGCATATATCCAAGCTATAAAGGATATGTATGAAGGAACAAAGACTGCCGTAAGAACTCATGAAGGACAAACCGAAAGCTTTCCCATAACTGTAGGATTACATCAAGGCTCATCCTTAAGTCCTTACCTTTTTGCGTTGGTAATGGATGAGTTAACATGACATATTCAAGATGATATTCCTTGGTGTATGCTTTTCGCAGACGATATAGTGTTGATAGATGAAACTCAGGAAGGGGTAAATGCAAAGCTTAACCTTTGGAGAGAAGTGTTGGAATCTAAAGGTCTTCGCCTAAGCCGATCAAAGACAGAATATATGGAGTGCAAGTTCAGTGCAAATGGAGGCCAAAACGAGTTAGGGGTGAGGATCGGAGATCAAGAAATACCAAAGAGCGACCGTTTTCGTTACCTAGGATCTATCTTGCAAAAGAATGGAGAATTAGATGGAGATCTCAACCATAGAATACAAGCTGGATGGATGAAGTGGAAGAGTGCATCCAGCGTGTTATGTGACCGCCGTATGCCACTGAAGCTCAAGGGAAAATTTTATAGGACGGCAATAAGGCCGGCGATGCTGTATGGCACAGAATGTTGGGCGGTGAAACATCAACACGTACACAAAATGGGTGTAGCGGAGATGAGGATGCTTCGTTGGATGTGTGGGCACACGAGAAAGGATAAGATTAGGAATGAGGATATCCGGGGTAAAGTAGGAGTAGCCGAAATTGAAGGAAAGATGAGAGAAAATCGGTTACGGTGGTTTGGACATGTGCAAAGAAGGCCTACTGACGCTCCGATTAGAAGATGCGACTATGGGACAGAGGTTCAGGGCCGAAGGGGTAGATGAAGACCTAGGAAAACTTTGGAAGAGACTCTAAGAAAAGACTTAGAGTACTTGGATCTAACGAAGGACATGACACATGATCGAGCACAATGGCGTTCTAAGATCTATATAGCCGATCCCACTCAGTGACTTGGATTTTCCAAGTCTCCAACCGAGAAGTTTTCCTCACTCGGAAAATTAAGGGAACACTACCCCAACCTACATGCTCCACTCAGAAAGCTTCAACATACAAGCTTCAACAAAAGAAAATTCAAAGAACTTAGCGAAGAAGGCTTTAGTGTATTTAACACAATACGTTGAAATGAAGGAAAGCTTATTTATTGATATCCCCGATAAGCTACAAATATGTACATATACATGAGTCAAAATAAACACACAAGAGGGAGCCTTCACAAAGGTTGCTTAGGAGAAGTCTCATCAGTCGGTAGAGCCCCAGAAAGAGAAGGCACCGGAGGGGGATCATTTGGAGCCTCAGTACTGGACAGAACCCTAGAAGGAGGAGGCATCAGAGGTTGATCATTTGGAGCTTCATTACGCGGTACAGCCCCAGAAGACGAAGGCAATAAATGCCTTTGGAACAAACCCACAAATCTCTGATGATCAAGTAAAACTTGACCATCAGTTTCCTTCATCTGGTCAAGCTTCCTCTTCATGTTTGTAGCATAGTCATGTGCGAGCCGGTGCAACTGTTTATTCTCATGCTTGAGCCCTCTAATCTCCTGTTTGAGACTCATCACTTCAGCCGCCAATGATTCAACTTGGCGGGTTTGAGCAAATAGGCGTTGGGCCATATTAGACACAGAACCTGCACACTGAACACTGAGAGCCAGCGAATCCTTAACAGCTAACTCATCAGACCGTTTGGAAAGTAGTCTGTTATCTTTGGGAGTGAGAAGGTTCCTGGCCACCACCGCAGCGGCCATATCATTCTTCATCACGGAATCCCCAACGGTAAGAGGACCAGTATGGGAGACGAAGGATGGGCGCCATATGTTGTCTGGAGAAGGCGGGGCTGCCTCTTCAACAAGGTTCAAGTCAAAACGACGGTCGGAGGGGCCAAACATTTTCAAAGGTGTTGAAGAGAGAAGAGGTCGGACAAATCAAGATCTTAGAAGTGCAAGAATGAAGCTTCTACTGGTGGAGATTCAAGTGTGCTTTGGAACTTAATGCCAGCCCTTATAAAAATCTGCACTCGACGGAGCTTCAGAAATCGAAGAGGCGTTTGCTTTCTCAAAAGCTGGGCTGCTTAGAGATCACGAGGGTTATCTCAGAAATCGAAGAGGCGTTTGCTTTCTCAAAAGTTGGGCTGCTCAAAGACCACGAAGGCTGATCTCAGAAATCGAAGAGGCGCTCGCTTTCTCAAAAGCTGGGCTCCCCAGAGACCACGAGGGCCGATCTCAGAAATCGAAGAGGCACCTACTTTTCCAGCCTTGTCAGCACCTGTCACACGCACACTCAGCTTTGCGGAAATTATGGGCATTCTGTCGAAGACTTTTGGGGAAGTAGAAAACACATGAATCTTACTGTTCAATCACTCACTTCCCACACGCAACAATAGCTCATGGGTACCACAGAAAACTTTGCCAAAGTTCTCTGCCAAAGTTGAGCACGTGAAGCTTGCAGCTCCCACTACATCGCTCTGACCAAGAAGGGTAAAAGAATAGCAAAGAAACAGCACTAACAAAGTTTAGACCCATAAATTTTGAAGGTCTAGCTACCATATTATTACCCACAAGGGTAAAGGAACAGTACCACTGCTGGATAATTGGAAAGTCCCTGTGTGTCAACCTCTGTGCTTCGTGGCAAGGTAGACTAGCAAACATGCCCAACCTTTACTCACATTCGAGAAAACACTCCCAATAAGATTGCTTGCTCCAAAATCGAAGAGGCACCGTCCTCCGAATCTCGAGAGCCAGACTCCCAACATGACTACTTTCTTAAAAATCGAAGAGAGGGTAAAGGAACAGTACCATTGCTGGATAATTGGAAAGTCCCTGTGTGTCAACCTCTGTGCTTCGTGGCAAGGTAGACTAGCAAACATGCCCAACCTTTACTCACACTCGAGAAAACACTCCCAACAAGATTGCTTGCTCCAAAATCGAAGAGGCACCGCCCTCCGAATCTCGAGAGCCAGACTCCCAACATGATTACTTTCTAAAAAATCGAAGAGACACTGCTGCCCGAATCTTCGAGAGCCAGACCCCCAGCATGATTTCTTTCTCAAAAATCGATGAGGCATTGTTCTCCGAATCAATCGAAGAGGCGCTCGCTTTCTCAAAAGCTGGGCTGCTCAGAGACCACGAGGGCCGATCTCAGAAATCGAAGAGGCACCTACTTTTCTAGCCTTGTCAGCACCTGTCACATGCACACTCAGCTTTGCAGAAATTACGGGCATTCTGTCGAAGACTTTTGGTGAAGTAGAAAGCACATGAATCTTACTGTTCAATCACCCACTTCCCACACGCAACAATAGCTCATGGGTACCACAGATAACTTTGCCAAAGTTCTCTGCCAAAGTTGAGCACGTGAAGCTTGCAGCTCCCACTACATCGCTCTGACCAAGAAAGGTAAAAGAATAGCAAAGAAACAGCACTAACAAAGTTTAGACACATAAATTTTGAAGGTCTAGCTACCATATTATTACCCACAAGGGTAAAGGAACAGTACCACTGCTGGATAATTGGAAAGTCCCTCTGTGTCAACCTCTGTGCTTCGTGGCAAGGTAGACTAGCAAACATGCCCAACCTTTACTCACATTCGAGAAAACACTCCCAACAAGATTGCTTGCTCCAAAATCGAAGAGGCACCGTCCTCCGAATCTCGAGAGCCAGACTCCCAACATGACTACTTTCTCAAAATCGAAGAGAGGGTAAAGGAACAGTACCATTGCTGGATAATTGGAAAGTCCCTATGTGTCAACCTTTGTGCTTCGTGGCAAGGTAGACTAGCAAACATGCCCAACCTTTACTCACATTCGAGACAACACTCCCAACAAGATTGCTTGCTCCAAAATCGAAGAGGCACCGCCCTCCGAATCTCGAGAGCCAGACTCCCAACATGATTACTTCCTCAAAATCGAAGAGACACTGCTCTCCGAATCTCGAGAGCCAGACCCCCAGCATGATTGCTTTCTCAAAAAACTAAGAGGCATCGTTCTCCGAATCTCGAGAGCCAGATACCACAGACCACTTTTTCAAAGTGCTATGACAGAGTTAAAATATGTGAAACTAGCAGCTCCACTAACATGTAAAGGAATAGCATTACTACTTGTTAGGGAGACTCCTATATATGTCGACCTCCATCCCCAACGGACAGGGAGACCTGCAAAAATGCTCAACCCTTCATCATATCTGAGAGGGCACTCCCAACGAAGCCTTTCGAAATATTTAGCTTTCTTTCCCCCTGATAATACCTCTGCAAACAAGCTATACTAGAGCAAGAATATCTCATATCATCAGGGTTAAAAGCAAGAGTATCCCATATCATGCTTTTTCCCTGTCTTTTCCTTTGGCCTTGTTTTTACCTGTAAGACAAGGAGAAAGAGAGCAATCAGTTAGCACTTGGAATCAAGCTTCCAGCCAGGAACTGACTGCCTGGAACCCCTTACCTGATTACTTACCTGGCATTGCTCTCGAGTACTCATCTTCAACATCTTATGTTTCCAAGGAAGATTCCACATTTGCTTGAGGAACAGATAGGGCAAGTGCGAAGGATACAAGGAAGCATGTGGAGACAAGCGTAACAGCACACGTGCCGATACATCCATTACTCTGTCAAAAGCAAAAGTATCCCATATCAGCAGGGTGGAACGTACTCTAGATTTGATGGACTTGTTTTGACCCTCAAATTCTTCAGTCGGCCTTATACTCTGGAGGAAACCAGAAAACCCTCCAGCTCAGTTCAAGAATAAGCCTGTGGAAAGTTACTTATTCAAAAGCAAAAGTATCTCATATCATCTCTTCTCATTTTTCTTCTCTTTATCCTTCATGCTGCTGCAAGATGGGGAGAAGGTGAACAATCAGTCGGAGCTCTGATTGCTTACCTTGTCTGTCACCTCTTTCAGCAAACCCCCTAGCTCGGCGACTTGGGGGACTCCTACTACATGGTTTGTATCGCGCTTGACCAAGCCTGAAACTACAAGTAAGCTTCAAGTGAAATTGATACATTACCTTGTGCATCTCCACCAGTTAAAGATACCACCCCTGGATGGAGGAAGAGTACTTCCAGAGAAGATGCCACATCTACCTATGAGACAGATAAGGCAAGTCAAGGCGACTCCACACTCCGATACTTAGAAGTTTCATGATTACGAGATCATTCTCCCACAATATTTCCTAATGTCATTTGTACTAAATCATTCACTTGTACTCACTAAAGGAGAGCTTGAACCTATGTACTTGTGTAAACCCTTCACAATTAATGAGAACTCTTCTATTCCGTGGACGTAGCCAATATGGGTGAACCACGTACATCTTGTGTTTGCTTTCCTATCTCTATCCATTTATATACTTATCCACACTAATGACCGGAGCAATCTAGCGAAGATCACAAAAAGCGACCGTTTTCGCTACCTAGGATCTATCTTGCAAGAGAACGGAGAATTAGATGGAGATCTCAACCATAGAATACGAGCTGGATGGATGAAGTGTAAGAATGCATCCGGCGTGTTGTGTGACCGTCGTAGGCCACTGAAGCTCAAGGGAAAATTTTATAGGACGGCAATAAGGCCAGCGATGTTGTATGGCACAGAATGTTGGGCGGTGAAGCATCAACACGTACACAAAATGGGTGTAGCGGAGATGAGGATGCTTCGTGGGATGTGTGGGCACACGAGAAAGGATAAGATTGGGAATGAGGATATCCGAGGTAAAGTAGGAGTAGCCGAAATTGTAGGAATGATGAGAGGAAATCGGCTCCGGTGATTTGGACATGTGCAAAGAAGGCCGAATGACGCTCCGGTTCGAAGATGTGACTACGGGACAGAGGTTCAGGGCCGAAGGGGTAGAGGAAGACCTAGGAAAACTTTGGAAGAGACTCTAAGAAAAGACTTAGAGTACTTGGATCTAACGGAGGACATGACACAAAACCGAGCGCAATGGCGTTCTAGGATTCATATAGCCGACCCCACTTAGTGGGAAAAGGCTTTGTTGTTGTTGTTTATTAATGATGAAAGATTGTCTAAATACCAACATGGTATCAGAGCCAATCTGATCAAAGAGTGGGGCGTTTTTTGATTCTCAAAAAGGGGGAAAATTCTAAGTGAAACCCTAGAATCAAAATTTTTCAAATTCATGGCTGGTTCAAGTAGCAGTGGTGAGATTCGAACTCCTATCTTCAGTGGAGAAAATTATGATTTCTGGAGGACAAAGTTGAGAACAATTTTTGTATCTCATGATTTGTGGAGCTTGATTGAAGATGGCTATGTTGTACCTCTAAGTACTGTGGCTTTAACAAAGGCTCAAACAAAGGAAGTGAAGGAAAGCATCAAGAGAGATGCAAAAGCTCTTGGGGTCATCCAAAATGCTATCTCACATGAAATTTTTCCGAGAATATCGAATGAGACAAGTGCCAAATCAGCTTGTGATGTGTTGGAGAAAGTCTACAGAGGCTCTACTAAGGTAAGGACTGTCAAACTCCAATCTTTGAGAAGAGATTTTGAGTATATAAGAATGAAAGATGATGAATTGCTAGATGATTACCTGAGTAGATTGTCTGAGATTATTAATCAAATGAAAAGCTATGGTGAAATCTTGTCTGATGAGAGAATAGTTCAGAAGTATCAATTAGCTTGCCAAGAAAGTATGACAACATAGTTTCAATCATAGAGGAGACTAAGGATTTGTCAACTTTGAGTGTTGAAGAATTGATTGGTTCTCTCAAAGGTTTTGCTCAGAGATTATCTAGGCATGACAACAATGATGTAGAAAATGCTTTCCAAACACTTACAGTGAATCCAAAAACTCAAGCTAGTTCAAGTCCAAGCAAAGCCAAGTCCAACAAGAATTGGAAAGGCAAAAATAAAGTTTGGGAAGGAAAAGGTAATTTTGAAGAGAAGAAAAAGGTTGAGAAGAGTTTGTATGTTTCGAAGTGCAAAATTTGTGACAAAGCTCATTCCGGTGAATATTGGTTCAAAAGAAAAGTGAAATTCCACAAGTGTAGCAGATTCAGGCATATGCAAAAGGATTGTACCTACAAAGATAATCAGTTTGCTCACTACACCAAAGCAGAAAATGAAGAAACCAATATGTTTTATGTTGGTCATGATACAACCGTCCAAGAAGAAGCTAAAGTTTGGTTTGTGGACAGCGGCTGTAGCAATCATATGACAGCAAATAAGAACATTCTCCATAATGTTGACACTACAAACCTAACCCGAGTGAAGATGGGAAATGGGTAGCTAGTCGATACATTGGGAAGAGGTACTATTGCCGTGCATACGAAGAATGGAAAGATGTTCATCAAGGATGTCATGTTAGTTCCTGATTTGAAGCAAAATTTGCTAAGTCTTGGACAACTCATTGAGCATGGCTACTACTTATATTTTGGAGACAATACTTGCAAGATATATGATAGGAGGAATCGTTAACAACTCTTGGCTAAGATTGAGATGAGGAAGAGTAGAAGCTTTCCTCTCACAATTGAGTATGCAACTCAATCTGCATTCAAGATGGAAGTGCAAGAAGATTCAAAGCTATGGCATAAAAGGCTTGGCCACTTGAGTTTTCAAAGTCTTAAGAAGCTACAAGAAAAAGAAATGGTGCATGGGTTGCCGAGTATCCAAGAAAATGAAGAAATCTGTGAAGGGTGTGCACTTGGGAAACATCATAGAGATTCATTTCCACATGGTAAAGCTTGGAGAGCAAAAGCTCCATTGGAATTGATTCATACAGTTGTTTGCGGACCCATGAAGACCTCTACTCAAGTGGGAAACAGGTATTTCCTAATCTTTGTGGATGATTATTTTAGAATGACTTGGGTATACTTTCTAAGACAGAAATCAGAAGTGTTCTCAATCTTCAAGAAGTTTCAAGCTATGGTTGAGCGACAATCTGGTTATCTAATCAAAGTTCTTAGAAGTGACAGAGGAGGAGAGTATACATCCACAGAATTTGATAAGTTTTGTCAAGATATTGGCTTGGAAAGACAACTTACTGTTAGCTACACTCCACAACAAAATGGAGTAGCTGAGAGAAAAAACAAAACCATAGTCGAAATGGCTAAGGCAATGTTACATGACAAGGGAATACCTCAATATTTGTGGGGTGAGGCAGTTAATATAGCGGTCTACTTGATGAATAGGCATCCAACATTGGCAGTTGAAGATAAGACACCATTTGAGGCATGGAGTGGAAGAAAGCCTTCCGTGAATCATTTGAGAGTGTTTGGGTCAATCTGCTTTTCTTATGTTCCGAAAGAACTAAGACAAAAACTTGATGAGTCAAGTGAAAGATGCATTTTCGTAGGCTATGCTTCATACACAAAAGGGTACAGACTCTACAATTTAAAAAAGAAGAAAGTTGTGGTTTGTAGAGATGTTCTTTTTAGTGAGAAATCTTCGTGGGATTGGAATCAAGCAACCATCCGAGATGAATCTGCACTAATTAGAATTGAAGAAGAAAATAAACCAAATGAGGAAGAAATTGAGCCAGAAATTCCACAATTATCACCTGAAAACAGTCCTTAAGTTCACTCTCCTACACCTTTAAGTCCAAGTTCAACGCCGGTTTGGTTAAGGAGCTTAAATGAAGTCTATGAAAGCTGCAATTTTTGTGTTGAAGAACTAGAAAACTTTGATGATGCAGTGAAAGAAAAGACTTGAAAGGCTGCAATGCAAGAGGAGATCAATGTCATTGTGAAAAACAAGACATGGGAACTAGTGGACAGACCTTGTGACAACTCCGTCATTGGAGTGAAGTGGATTTATAAGACTAAGCTCAATCAAGATGGTTCCGTTCAAAGGAACAAAGCTAGATTGGTAGCAAAAGGTTATTCTCTGAAACCTGGGATTGATTTCCAAGAAACATTTGCACCGGTAGCTAGGCATGAAACAATCAGAGGCCTTATTTCCGTAGTTGCTCAGAAGAGGTGGTTTCTACACCAACTTGATGTCAAGTCGGCTTTCCTAAATGGAGTCCTAAAAGAAGAGGTGTTCATTGATCAACCTCAAGGATTTGTTCTTAGGCTTTCCTAAATGGAGTCCTAAAAGAAGAGGTGTTCGTTGATCAACCTCAAGGATTTGTTCTTAAAGGACAAGAGCACAAGGTGTATAAGCTTAAGAAGGCACTTTATGGCCTGAAACAAGCTCCGAGAGCATGGTGTGGAGAGATCGACTCATATTTCAATGAAAGAGGTTTTCAAAGAAGTGAGAATGAACCTGCCCTCTATGTCAAAACAGAAGGTATTTCAGATATCCTTATTGTTTCCTTATATGTTGATGATTTGGTTTATACTGGAAGTAGTCATAATATGATCTTGAATTTCAAGAATGACATGATGAGGAAATATGAGATGAGTGATCTAGGCATGTTGCATTATTTTTTGGGAATTAGTATCATTCAATCAAATGATGGTATCTTTATTACTCAAAAGAACTATGCAAAAACACTTCTAGAAAAGTTCAAAATGGTTGGTTGTAAGCCTGTTGCAACACCTCTAGTTGTGAATGAAAAGTTTCAAAGAGAAGATGGTAGTGGTGATGCTGATGAATCTGTGTATAGAAGCCTAGTTGGGAGTTTGTTGTATTTGACAGCGACTAGACCTGATATTATGTATGCTGCAAGCTTGTTGTCCAAATTTATGCACAAGCCTACTTGCATTCACTATGGAGCTGCAAAGAGTATCCTAAGATACATACAAGGTACACTTGACTTTGGTATTATGTATGAAAGGAATGTTGAGCCAAAATTGTATGGGTTCTGCGATAGTGACTGGGGAGGTAGTGTGGATGACTTGAAGAGCACATCTGGCTATACTTTTACACTAGGGACTGGTGTATTCTCTTGGGCATCTAAGAAACAGAAATCAGTTGCACTATCAACGGCAGAGGTTGAGTATGTGTCGGCTTCAATTGCAACTTCTCAAGCAGTGTGGCTGAGAAGAATTATGCAAGATTTTGGTGAGAAACAAGAATCAGCAACTCATATCCTTTGTGACAATAAGTTAGCTATTGCCATGAGCAAGAATCCTGTCTGTCATGGTAAATCAAAGCATATTGCTCTGAAGCATCACTACATCAGAGGTGCTGTGGAAGACAAGGAAATGGATGTGCTCTACTGCAAGATAGAAGATCAAGTTGCTGATATCTTCACCAAGGCATTACCAAATGACAGATTCATCTACCTAAGAGAACTTTTGGGAGTGAAGCAGCAAAGCATTAAGAGGAAGTGTTAAAAGTTAATGCTTTACTTAAATTGATTATGTGTAAAAGGGCTGACTGTTGCCTTTATCAGTCGACTCATTCTCTTTATCAGTCGACCCAATTACTTCAGTCAGCTTATGTATTAAGCCATATATATCAGAAATATCTAAATGAAAATATAAGATCTTTGTTTTAAGAAAAAGCATCAACCCTCTGTTTCCAAAGCTCTCTGCACTCTGTTTCTTTGATTTTCAATCTTTATTATTTTATTCAAGTTTTATTAATGATGAAAGATTGTCTAAATACCAACACTTTATTTCAAAAGGAAGTTTTATTTGGACTCAACTATCTTATTTTAACTTCCAACTAGAAAATTTTCTCCAGTAAACTTCTAAATTTGCTCTTAAATAATTAAGAATAAGAAAAAAGAAAGAAATAAATATTAGTTAGTAGTACTAGTATTGTGTCCGGAGAAGGAGCAAGTGGCAAGACAATTAAGCAACTAGTTTAGTCTAAGGGCTGGTTTGGTATTGCTGTGCT